>NW_022476032.1:0-271263 GCF_009193645.1 Aspergillus pseudonomiae | reverse complement strand
ATACTATAGTATTAAAAGATCTAGGATTTTTAATTTTCATTATTTATAGAATATATATTTTTCTAGTATATTATTATTAATAATTTTAAAATAATTTATATTAAAATAATTTTTTTTAATTATATTTAAAATATTTCTTTTTTTTATATTTCTTTTTTTTATTATAGATTATTTAAATATTATTATTTTATTAATAGATTTTTAATAGTATTGGCCCTGTAAATAAGCGATTACTAAAAGAATATAAATTTAATTATTTTTTTTATAAATATTTTTAATTTTTATAGTTATTTATAAATATTTTTAATTTTTATAGTTATTTATAAAAATCTATATTTTTTTATTAAAATATCTATGATTTTAGATTTTTTTTTAAATCTTTGCTTTTTTTTCTAGGATAGTATAGTTTAAAATTAAATAATTATTTTAAATATAGTAGATAATATCTTAAGTTATTAAACTATTCGCGTTATTTTTTTTTGGATATTTTTATTTAATATCTTGATCTATAGCTAGGCTATATATTTAAAGTTAAATAAATATTTTTAAATTTTTAAATTATAAATATATTAGTTTCGTATTTTTTATTTATGTTATTTTTTATTTATAAATCTATAGATAGCGCTCTATCGGCGGTCTATTTTTAAATTAATAAATTTATAAATAAAGTTTTTTATTTTTTTTTATATTAAATCCGTATATTCTCTTGCTTTTAATTATTAGATTTATTTAATTTTATTTTTAAAATAATTAATTATAAATAGAATTTTGTTTTTATTAATATAATAGTATTTTATATTTATATTAAATTAATTTTCTATATTTATAATAAAGTTTTGAAATTCGCGGAGATTCTTTTTAATAAAAATATTTAAAATAGATAATTTAAAATTGCTAGCCCTATTATTATATAGAATAAATTATATAATTATTTTTAAAGTTTTTATAATTTATATAAATAATTTAAAAGATATTATTAAAATAGTGCTCTAGCGTTTTAATATTAATTTTTTTAGATTTTTTTTAGATTTTTTTTATTAATTAATTTTATTTATATAGCGAGAATTTCGATCTATAGTTTTAGTAATATATTTTTTTATAAATTTCTTTAAGTTTTGGACGACTGTATTGTTAAGCTCTCGATATTTTAAAGATTTATTAATAATATAAAATTTGATTTTTATATATTAACTATCTTAAGATTATTAGAAAAGTGAATTGAACTATAAAAATTTCTTTAAAGTTAATAGCCAATGGCTACGAGAGGTGTAATATTAAAAGGATTAAATATATTTAAATTATTAGGAAATTTATATATAAATTAAAATAAAATAAATCGCTTAAGAATTGGGATTCTCTACGCGATTATTTAATTTTATATAGTATATTAGGCCGCTATCGGGCTATCAATGCCTTACTGATGGTAAGGTTAATAGTTATCTAAGACAACTGGAAAGGGTTATTGCCTGAGGTAACCGCTGTTATAATAGAATTAACTTATTTACGAGATCAACAATTGTAGCTGTCGTGACCGTTACCATTTCTTTTATAAAGGATATTGTCAAAACATCAACCAATGTAAGATTTACTAAAGAGAATAGATTTAAGTTTAAAAGACTAAATCTACTAAATACATATACTCAGTAATTAAAAAAAGTATAAATAAATTGAAACTAGTTACTGTCAAAAGTAGATTTTAAATAATAATTAAATTTAAATATAAAAAATTAACTAATACTATAGAAATAAGTACTTTTATATATCTTGGATTTTATATCTTTTATAATATCCTAGTATAGATTATTTTACGATTTATAAATAGTTTATTAAATATTCTACTAATTCCTATTCTTGTATAATCTTAGTGTAGACTATTTTACGATTTACAAATAGTTTACTAGATAATCTATCATTACATAATCTTTATAATATCTCTGTATCCTATACTTTCGATGGTATCGCTTTACATACAAAGTTATGTGTAAAGAGGGAAAAAATATATTTCTTTAAACTTTGGGATTTTCTACAAAATTAACAAAACGAAATTAGGAAAATATTTATAGGTAAAAAATATACCTCTATAAATTACTTTTAAAGATAAATTATTTATGTATAAGTTAGTATATAAAAATATTGAAAAATATAGTTTTAGAAACATCAAGTTTTGGTGTAAAACGGGCATTTAACGGAAACTTTTGACGTAGAACTGTAGCTACGGTGGCTCGCTGGCATTGCCACTGTGAGAGATACCTGGACCCTGGCTAGTCCTTGCAATTCACGCGGGCTTTTAATAGTGAAGATACGTTAGTGAAGGTACGTACACAACATTGATAGGGACATCGATTCTGGGAAGATTCTAAATGAATAGAAAAAAAAGTATCTTTGTGACAAGGGTGGGATTCGAACCCACGCCAAATTAATGACACGGAAACTTCTGATGAAGCTGTGATGGTCAGGTACACCTGAACCGTGCGCCTTAGACCGCTCGGCCACCTTGCCTAGTAGTATGAAATTATCTGAATTATCCTGCTATGTAAAGAAAATAGCTACTTGTACAGCTTCCTTCCCAAGCGTTATCCATTCAAATACAAAGCTGTACTACAAGAGATTATTAGAGCTGTAGTGCCATGGCTAACAGAGTGCTGGGCATATAATATAGTTATATAAGATATGAATCATGTGATCCGGGTAGATCAGACATAAGGCTTGATTATAGTCCCCTTTTGACCAGGTTGGGAACGGCCTTGTCTGGACACCCGTTCTTCTAGGACCAACCCTGCGGCCTGCCTCTAAGAAAAGCAGAGCACTTCATCCAACCAAGCAATAGCAATACAGTCACGTAGTGTATGGTTTAAATAACTAATCAGAACTTAGTTATATAGTGTATGATTTCAGTGACTAACCGGAACGCGAGATCAGGAAAAAAACAGGAAAATTTGCTAGTGCCTCAACAATAAAATATAGCAGAGTGCTTCGCGCTCAGCAACAACCTGTTCGCAATTCAGTAAGTACTATATAGTGTTTTATTATGTATTTATCAAAGATATATACTATCCAGGGATAAGGGATTAAACTAACTAGTAAGGAGCCATATTAAAATAGGTTCTACATGCATACATCGGTCTACAACCTAGGGTATACTATTCGGTTAAAAGCAACCAGGCATTGCTGAACTCTTTTTCTTTACCTTATAGAATAGGGTGCCCTGGCTCTATATCTTACAAGTATCTATATTTTATACCAGGTACAGGTATCATACGTCGTTATCATCTGTCCACATCACTATCCGTTTTATATATGTGACATATTGTAAGAGATCCAACCAGGACACTGCATTCCACGGGGCTAAAAGGTCATATCATTATGGATCAACGATACAGAATGCCCTGGTCTCACCTGTATAGTATATATACCGCCGCTACACATATGTGATTGTACTTGGGTCTAATAGCTACACCATTGCTAGACACAAAGTAGCTTTTGTCTAGCATCCCGGTTACACCGGTACTGAAGATAGATAAATCCATCTACTTACTGGGCCATAGCCATGCTTACTCGCGTGTATATAAGAAATGTCGCGACCTCCTGTGAGTCCTGTCTTTACGGAAGGTCAGCAAGGCGACAACTCTCTACCGTCTCTGGCTTACCGCTACTTCTACTCACATATATATAGAAAGACCATGTCACCATGTCATATATGTACGATGAATCACATGCAATCTATGCACATCCATAGCAATCTGAAATTGCTAGTGCTTTTTATGACTTCAAAGTACTCTCTCTCTCTCTCTCTCTGTGTGTGTATATACTGGGTAGTTATATTGTATATAATTCAGGGGAATGACACGCCCTACCTGTCACATGTTACGCCCGGGGCTTCGTCGTCAAGTCTGAGACCAGTTAGCGGACCACGTTCCGAGGGTTACTAACCTAAAGTCGTCCTTCGACTTCCGTCGCTGTTGGGTTGCGGTCTTAGTGAGACGGGAGTCGGTCACAAGATTGCCGTCGATACTAGACTGTCATCGTTACAGGGATACAGTCGACACAAGACTACTATCGATACTAGACTATCATCGTTATAGGGATGCAGTCGACACAAAACTACTGTCAATACTAGACTCAAGTCTAAAGAACCAGGCCTATTAAATACATATACTCAATAGTTTAAAAAAGTATAAACAAGTTAAGACTAGTTATACTACTAAAGTAACTTTATAATAATAGTTATAATTAATTACAAAGAACTAAACTAAGTATATAAATAAATATCCTTATATATCTTTAAATATCTACTTCTATTGTAACTCTCTTAAAAATAGAAGATAAAGTATATCTAATCGTAGTATGTAGTACTGTATACCCCCAGTATATTTCCTCTAGAATAGATACTAAAGTAGATATCACGTGATAGGGCTATTATCAATATCTATAGCCCTTCCCGAATAGTTACTGGATAAACGATTCGTTGGGTGCCTTCCGCTCAGGAATCGGCCATCGTTATTCTATTGTTATTCTACCTTATATATCCGCCTTCTATAAGATGCGCTAGACAAGGGTCTATAATATCACACTACCCTAGGCCACACGTATAAGTTAAATTAAACGAATAGTCCCGACTATTCTCTCCATAGGTCGTAGCCGCCGTACCAGCCGGTAGTGTGGGAGTGTGTGATCGACGATATTACGGCCAGGCCAGCGGTTCTTCGGACCACTGCCTAAGACATGCAGAGCCCAATATTTAAATAAGCTGAAATAGACCAAGTATAGTTTAAGCGACTTAATCAATTTAATTAACATTTTATGTAATTTATTTAAATAGTTTAAGCTAGGGTCCAGGAATCCTAACAATTTAATATAGAATATATGTCAGAGTTATCTACTAATCAGGGTAGAAGACCTGTTAACTAGGTAAGAATATGTAGGCAAAACAACAGTAGATAGTCTATCGACAGAAGACTGATTCTTGAATTTCCCACTACTGATTACAGTGCTAATTTATAGCCAAGGACCTCTGAAATTCTCTATAGATAGTTATCAATCCTTAGAAAGGGACCACTGTTTATTATTAGAAAGGTAACTAATATAGACACTGACGGAACTGTCCAGCCACCGGGATATCTATACACCTGGGACAGGGTATACTGTACAGTCACCTTGCATGATTGTTATCAGTTCTGTGACAATATAGAAGAATAGTTATATAGTGCCTCTTTTAAGTAATTAATCGAAACGCGAAGTCAGGAAAAAATGGTAAAAATCGCTAGTATCTGGACATCAATAAAATAACATGCAGAGCAAAGCTCTGCAATGAGCGGCATTGAGCACTGAATGGGTCAGGGTAGACTGACGTTTGGCTAGGTTAATTGTAATGGTTAAAAAATACACGACTAGATTAAAGTATTGTAAGCCTAATATTATATATAGAGATATATCCTATAAATAGAAATTGTAATTAGGGCTTAGGGTATAGAATATACCGCCCTATATTACCTAATACGATTAGCTTACTTTATAATACCCAACGGTTAAAAAATACCAGAAAAAAAGCTCTGGATTTGATAATCTTGTAATTACCTTGTATGGATCGGTAACTTAGTGCTGGCCCTAAATTATGCCTTAGAACTTTATATATTTTATTGATTTTCAATTAAAAAACAGTGTATTATATAGTTCTAGGGCTTTAAATACCATTATCTAACGCTTGGTATTTAATCTAAACAGTTAAGAATAGCCACTCCAGGTCAGGTGAGACAGACAGCTCTGACTTTTTCAGGGCTACTTACATGATCTTTAAAACCCTGACTTAGTCAGATCTTTTATACACATGATCTTTTAGAAAAATTTAAACTATGATATAGATATAAAACATTCTAAAAAATACATATAAAATAATATCTAAGTAGATTAATATTTTAAATAACTTCGCAGAATGTTTATATATATAAATATTATTAATATAGAATAAAGCTCCGTACTCCGGGGTCACATGATAGCAGCTCTGACTGTCTCTCAAGATCCAGACCCCTTCGCACTAAATCCTGAGGCAGTCAGAGTTGGTAGTACCCCGCGCTGAATATCGGAAATTGACATTCAGTGTGATGACATAACTGAAACCAGTCTTGGCCGGGAAGAAGAAATAAAAGGAAAAAATATGACAAGGGTGGGATTCGAACCCACGCCAAATTAATGACACGGAAACTTCTGATGAAGCTGTGATGGTCAGGTACACCTGAACCGTGCGCCTTAGACCACTCGGCCACCTTGCCAATTTATACTGTTCCATGTATAAAGTACAGATTATCAATAAACTAAACAATACTGCAGAGGTTTTGGTTATAAGTGAAAGCTCTGCAATTATTTTATTGTTCAGGTCGGGTACGAGCAACTTTTCCCAGTTTTTTTCCCCCGAATATTGTCTTCCAATTGACCACTCAAAACTGACGCTAGATAACGATTTCCCTGTATTCTATACTAATCTATTCAGATCCCTTTACATTGTCCGGAACTTCGAGTACGTCCGCCGTAAGCAAATGTTCCTTTTCCTTTTCCTTTTTCTTTTCCTTTTTTCTTTTTTTTTTTTTTTTGATTTTTTTTTTTTTTTTTTTTTGATTTTGTTTTCCGGTTGATTGCTTAAATTATATATTATATAATTAAGTTCTAATTAATTATTTATTTAAATTACACAGTATATGACTGCATTTCTAGTACTTAGTCGGCTGAAATGCTCCGCTTGTCTTGACCTGTCTCCAGGGGCAGGCCGTAGGCCTGACCCTTGTTTTTCAATCCCTGGTGTTTTCCCAGACCGCTGTGTTCTGATTGGCCGCTCACTTCGAAAATATCACGTGACTAAATCACTATATACCTATTCTTCTAGAATCCCTGGACTTAACCTCCTTAATAATTAAATAAAAAATAGCTTAATTTGTGTATTGAAATATTGCGCACTGCAAGTCTTGGGTAGTGGTCCTTGATAGGCTGACCTACCGGTATCTAGTATCGGAAGAGTGCTTGCCTAAGCTGCATTAGAGAGGCTTGATTGTCATGGTGCCAGCCCGACTCCCTGTCATAGTATGTTTTCTTTGGGACAACTTTATATATCTCTCGCAAACCAATATTTGGCTTTCTGTCTTCCCTCGGGAATGTGTTCCTAATCGGGGACTTGGAGTGACTGGAATTACCTGTGGAGTCTATATCCTAGCCTGGGTAAGCGGTTTTACAGGCTCTATGGTTAAAGCATGAATGAGGATACTCTAGACAATTAAGAACGCCTTGGGGCTATTTAGACCAAATGATTTCTATGCCTACCCTAAGTTCTGCAGTATCTTTCAAGAGCAAGATCAAAATTCAGTTGTCTGCGTTATTCTTCTTCATCGAAATGACAAAGTTGAAGGTGATGCTGGCCTGGTAGGCCCTACTAATTCCTAGTCTCCTAGCGGAACAAAGCGTCCTTAGCAAATCTCGTCGCTTCACTCTCGACACAAAATCATTATATAAAGGACCTCTCTTCGAACTAGGTGAACTGTTGCCCCGAGGGCACTCGGGTTGATGGAACTATCTGCTCCTTGGGTATTCTAAAGTGCTCTGATCCTGACACAGAATATTCTAACAGACTGTGTGTTTCAAAGAGGTCACCCGAATGTCTTAAAGACAAGTGAACGACCAGGCTTGCGTGTCTATCTCCGATCCAGCGTATCCGTATCCATATCACTGTAGAGGTCTAGTTTGTAAATCGCAATATACATAAAAACATAATTCTATCATTTGTCTAATTAAACATTAGGCGAGCGTAATAATCATTTAATGGTGATCTCGTTCCCTGCATCCAGCTGGCAGCTTGACCTCCTGTACGGCAGAGCCTTCACTCGTTATAGACGCTTCAATCATTCCCACTCCCACATAGGTCTTCCAGCTGACGACGGTGGATTCCCAGAGCGTTGTCCGTGATAACAATAGCTCGGCCATGGTTGTGTCGTGAGACTTTGTGGCGGGACATAGGTATACTAGGTTCTTGTCAGAATATTGAGGGCACATAGACAAGAATTAGGACACAACAATCTGTATGACAGCCCCATCCCGATATAGTCCTGTCTCCAGAAGGATTTCAGGATGCCCGAACGCGAAACGACTAAGGATTAGGTCATTGGATGTGGGTGGGACGGAGGAGGGCCCGGCTCGTTCGAGTTCTAGAAAAGAAAAGAAGCCGTTAGCACTAAAAAATGACCTGCATGAAGAATGAGGAGAGCTAACGGTCAATCGTGCACCGTATTTTTCTCCGTCTGATGTACTTCCATATGAGTAGCAATGTTGAAGGGCTTGCTACAAGGAGGGTAACTAATGCGATGATAGTCTCTGGAGACCACGCCATTGGCAACGCGTCGAATGCATAGTATAGGACCTTGGATCGCAGGCTTCTCTACAATGCCTTATATGGCAAACGACAAACCAGGCTAACATAATCAGGTCCGAAATGGAACGATAATGTATTGTAGTACGGTACAAATTCCCGAGGCGCGCATAACTTTTACGGTCCAGAAACTGGAAGTAGTCGCGTGCCACCAGTATCCGGTAGTAATTTCTGCTGAGACAACAGCACCTCATCGAGCATCTGACGTCACTATCATCCTCAACTCTGCCTATAAGTTTTCGAGGAATGTGTCGTGGCTCGTTCTTGTCGAAAATTGTGGCGGTGCTGTGCTGTTGTCTGGAGAGCCGGGCACCCTATCCTTGATTATACTTGACAAAATAAGGAAATGTTCAATGCTTATAGGTCGACTAATTCTTAAGAAGTTCGAATTCCGACCGCTCCTGAAAATCAGCAGTTCTGCAAGTGTCTAAGAATTCACTTTTTATACCGATTAAATACAGATTCAAAACAGAAATCTGGAAATATAGAATGATAAATTCCTTAACAACACCGACTCTTGAGACTATTCTTTTTACAGAGTTATTTATTTAAAGGTAAAAGTACAATAAGAAATAGTTCAGTTGCAAGCGTTCAAAACTAGGCAATTTCTTTTAAATTTCTCAAAGTGGTACGAATGGTAGGTGCAAGCACACCATGCAAGCCTCCCAACTGAGCCACGATGTCACTACCCAATGATAAATCAGACCCAGGGATACAGCTCTGGTTACTGTGGTTAGACATTTCTTGGAAATTTCTCTCCTCATCTCCCAAGTCGATATACATAGCTCGGTGTGGCTAGAAAGGGTCTTACTATATTATTGCCACCAATTCTATACTTCCCAGTCATCGTATCTCCTTTGCCTTATCCCCGAGGTGACGGGTAAAATACGTGGAAATAGTCTTTTAGCAAGCTGGCAATAGTATTTGTGTGACCCTAATCATACTAACATAGGCAGATCTAGCACAATCAGCTATCCACCTCGATGGTTGAAGCTGTTTAACGCGCGGCTGCGCGCTCCAAAATTCTGTTTTCGTAAAATCCATCTATTAGCTAGGAAAGGAAAATAAATTGTATTATCCATGCTGTGCAAAACTCTGATCCTTGAAAGTCTGTGAGACATTTGGTATGTTCAGCGACTGTGTGGCCAATGAGCCCTCTTGCCTTCATGCACGATTAGCCCAGGTAATACTTTAATACCTCTCGGTTGGTTATGTTCCAGTACAAATTATATCTTCAGCAAGGATGTTCATCACCTGGATATGCAGGATAATAAAATACCGCTGTTTCTCTAGATTGACGGTGCGATGTCAAGTCGGCCTGCTAGCATTCTTTTGGTAAACCCAATGTTCCGCCCACAGAAGGAGATAGATACTCGGGCCGCGTCGCTTCCTTAATTACTTGTTCAGTTACCAGTATCACCATAGCTACCGGGGTCATTGGCGTGACATCCGAAGACCCAGGCTACCCTCTTTCGGTCTCGGCTGCAGTACCCAAACTTTCACTTTCTGACTCACCAAGTATGACAGTTGCAGGCACCCAGGATACTCAGGGGGATCTACTACTATTCTAGAACGGCATTTGAGCCCCTCACCCAGAGCGGGGCATCTCTTCATCGTACCTACATCATGATTTATTTTTGATGAGACCGGTAATGTAGGTCTCATGCACTATTCAAGACCAAATCCACAAAAGTTGCCCAGATGTTGTACTTCAGCTTGGCCCTCATTTTGTACTGCTCTTCACGCCATAAAGAATACTTTGCTAGCCTGCCAGGTCATACTAATTCGGCTAGATTGAAATTGGAAGGACAGTCCCATACCATCTCCGTTTGGCAGCCATGGATATCAGATGTGGATGTCAATCGGGAGCGGATCGGGAGCGGATCGTCAGTTCCTTTGTTTCCAGTATATGACCCTAGTTCTTAATAGGCATCATCATAGCGATACCATTCCTATGGAACAATATCCGTATTTATCCATACGTCTTCCTGACACCAAGGCCGTCTTTGTGCGTAGCTACCTCGAAAGACGTTGGAGCGCTTGATACCATACACAGTCACAGGATATTCGAATAGGATCTTTGTGCAAAATTCGTAGTATTTTGTTCTGGATTCCCTTGGTTCCTTCTCATTCATCCAAGGGTGTATTGCTATGTAGTGGATATCAGAAGAATAAGAATTCCATCTCTAGAAGTATGTACCTCAAGATATATATATTACCTCCTTCCAACCTCATCTTCCAGAAGAACCGTGAAGTTACCCATCTTTCTGGTATATCATCGCGTACCTAGCCTCCTTTCTATACAGTACACTATATCTCATTATGTATCCCTCATATTTAATACAAGTCCGATCGTCCATGCACATACAAAGTACCATTCCTCCCATACAAAGTCAGACCAAAATCGCACTAAACCGTATCGGTCCACAAATAAGGGCTAAAACCCTAGTTTTATACACTCTGTGAGACAAGGCTATCGGATCGTGTATCTTCCTGACGATGAAACTTCAATGTTTATTACTCCGTCAAAAGCGATTATTTATCTAAATAAAAAAAAGCACACAAATACCTTGTTATACAAAGGACAGTATACCAGATTTTGAGATATAGATAGGTCTTTTTCGCAGAGTTATTCATGTCGCAGTATGCAAGTAGAGAAAATCGTTTCCACGGTCGGGGAATTATCACTGAGCTAGGCAGAATATTATATAGGAAGGCGGTGTGGCCGTCTTGACCTCGTACATGTGAAGAGGTTGTTTTCAATCGTGGTAAAGGAGGCACCTTTGTCTCTGTCAAATGGGTTCTTGGAGAGTGAGAGTGATGACGGAAGTATTTTGGACTATTACTACTGATTCTGGGGAATTGGAATTGAGTTTCGAGCACTGTTACCTTTCCTATACCGAATGTGTAAAAGGTGCTTTTCGGCGGTCGACCTCTGGAAACGTTCAGATCTCTCGTTTCTGCTTATTCCTGGCTCTATTATTTTGTTTGGATTTATTTCGGTTAAAGTAGACATTGTGTAAGACTGAAATTGGCACAGCCCGTCTTTAAAAAAAATATATAGATTATGGTTAGAAGGTCACTTTATGTTCAGGATAGACGGCCCATTCACACAAATAGAAGACCATAAGTGTCTTTGCTATTAGTAACTGATACAATGCTCATGCACCTGTATAATCCTTAGGTTTATCGTCTAATGAACGTATTCGCCAAACTTCTTAAACTCTTCATCTGCCGCTAACCGCGCCATATCTTCCTCCCGCAATGAGACAGCAACTGAAATCTCGCCATCGGGCCTCTTGGGCATGAAATAAATCAAACCTTCAACCGGAGTGAACTGGGGTCTTCGCACAGCCTCTGGTGTTCCAAGGCCGAATCCGAAATCCAAATCATAGCAGTTCACACTTGCCCACGAGCTAATCATAATATCTGTCGACGGATTAAAACTGGCTCCAAAGGAGATGCACGATTTGTCCAACGCATGCTCAATGTATGTTGCCAGCGCGCGGGTGTGAGATCGTAAAGAAGATGTCTGCGGGTCTATTGCCGTTCTGAGCTGTGAGGCAATGACGCCTAGAGGTGTGTCGAGTAGACCGTGTACTGTATCGGTGTGGTATACCATGTTTTGCATGAGACCAGTGTATGTCGGAGGGATGCCAAAGTATTTCCGCACGTCAACAGCACGACCAAACATGGTGCTATGAGACGGTGAGAGCCGCTTCAGGCGGGCGCGAAGCACCGATTGCCAAACGAAGGCGCTTAGTGCATCATCTGTCGATATGAATTCAGAGGTCTTCGACTGTTCAGCAAGCAATTTCAGTCTAGCGAGCGAGGTTTTGTCGAACGAAAAATATGACCAGGTAGACTTTGGGGGAGGCACAGATGGTTGCTGAGGTCCCGGCCTAATTATTTGACGGTCGAGTTCTGGCCCGGGTCCATACGAGCCATCTAGAAGGGGGACCAGGTGACCTTCCACCAGGTTCCCGGACTCTAGCTCTAAATCTGTATATGTGTCTCCACGGCACGCTTTCGAGAGCAGGTGGATAACCTGCCCCTGACCAGTCATGTCCATTGTGTTATGATGGCCAACCAGAGTGAGGATTAAGCCACCGTGAATGAAAGTAGCCTGGACAAGAAAGGCTGGTGAGATAGTATCTTCACCAGGGCTTGGCAAAGTTTTTCGAGGAGCAATGATGTTCTCGTCTAACATCCGAAAGGGAAAATTGGCGTGCCTCAAGTCATCCATGGTCGGTACGTTGGCATCATGACGAAAGTCTTTCACGACCAGTGGCGGAGTCTTCCCAAGTGCTTTGATCTTAAACGTGCCAGAATTGCCATGGCTGCTGCCTTCACTGACTATCTGACCTGCTACCCATGGGAAATTGATGGACAGTGTTTCGAGGCCTTTTTGCAGGGTCTGGACTACCTTGTCGTGAGATGAGACATCGAAAGGAAAGCAAAGGCAAATCTGTGTGTAGAGCTTGAGGGCAGGTAGCTGACCCAGGAAGTCCAGCTTGACAGGTAAGGCATCCATGATGCACGATGTTAGTGCTTCCAAAGGACTGCCTGTTACTATCGCGATATATAAATCCAACGCCGCTGAAGACGCGGGGGATGATTAATTATGAATCATAATAGCTCATGACCAATAATATTTCATAGTCGCGATTGTGGATACCCAGGTGGATCCGAGGGGTCGGGTTTTAGCCAAGTCTCAATGCACTTGTATAGATTGTGCGAAGGACCACAAAAAGGCCTAGGTTAATTTTTTTGGCGTTAGATTATGGAATGCCCAACCAGGTACAACTGGTGCATCTTGCCAATAGCCCACATCACTCGCACATTGAGCTATGAACCGTCGAGAAAAACTCAGATTGTCAGGGAAGATATGATCTCTTTTAGCCGATTCATATTAGCTGGCTTGGTGAGAAAGAGATCGATACCACTCCTCATTGCATCTCTCTTCATGGCCGGGGTATCGACTGCAGTCAACGCGATGATTGTCACCGGGCGCAATGAGTTATTCTTTTCATATTCGCGTATTTTCTGAGAGGCGGTTACACCATCCATGACCGGCATGGAGAGATCTGACCAGTTAATAAGCGATCTACAAGGCGGAAGAGTGCTATCTTACCCATGATAATGGCTCGAAAGGTCTCGCTCTCTGCTTTCTGTACTGCTTCAAGCCCGTTTACAGCACTTTCATAAGCAAACCCGGCTTTTTTCATAGTAGTTTGTAGAATCTGGCCTGACGGTCAACAAGGTAGTGCACAGGGTATTATGGTGTTCATACCTTGAGGTTCAAGTCATTGTCTTCGACGAGCAGAACCTTGCATTGACTCGTTGGGTCCTTCTCATTGGGTGATATAGAGCCCTGGCTATTTGTGGGTTCTCGTTTATCGACAAACAAGTTTTTTTCATCCGACTCCTCCTGATCTTGCTTTTCATCTTCTCGTGATATAGACGTGGTAATTTGCAGCTGGCGCTGGCACATTTCTTCAAGGGTAACTGTGTTTGCTTCATGCACTGTGTCAACACCTGCATCACGCAACTGAATCCTTTGTTCAATACAGCTGGTGAAAGCAGAAGCTAAAGTCTTAGGGGAAATCGGTTGCTGAAGAAACACCACTGGCTCCTGGGGGTCCCGGCGCTCATTGAACCAACTATGGGCATGCGTGCAGAGCACAATCTTGGGAAACGACGTTTTTGGATTTTTCCGGGCTTTCGACTTCCTAGAATAAGTGGCTGCGCTTTCTTTAGCTTCGCCATGGCGGTATTCATGCTCAGTAATTATGAAAATGTCCGGATGTTCGTGGTCCCGTTCCCTAGGTGTAAGAACACGCACCCCAAACCATTGGGTGATCATCCTTTCCATGCTGAGCAACATTGTACTAAAGATCTCCGGGGCTATCTTCAGGTCCCCATATTTTGAGCTATTGGGGAATAGGGAGATTGTTTTCCCTCGCAATTTCTCGCGTAGTTCCTGATACGGAATGGAGGGTGATAACGGTCGCGAGGTTGGGGTTATAGGTAGAAGGACGCTGACCACCGTTCCTCGATTAGGCTCGCTCGTTAGGTCTATCAGTCCACCCATCGAATGTACGATACGATAGACTACATTGAGTCCAACACCAATGCCTGGCGAGAGAGAATCTTCCTGTTGAAATGGCGTGTAGAGGTTTGAGAAGGAAAAGTCGGGTGAGATTCCCCGTCCCGAATCGCTTATTTGGAGGAGAATAGCCGGCAGGCTCTCGTGTCCAACCTTCACCGTGTCATGTCGAAGCTTTACCTGAACAAACCCTGATGGCGTGAACTTGAGGGCGTTGCCAAGGAGATTCAGTACAATCCGCCGCCAGGCACCAGCAGAGGCACGGCATTCCCAGCCTTCTCGACATTCAATATCCACGATGGCAAAAATTGCCCTAGGAACGGAATTGGGGATTTTTGACTCGCGAAACGGCCGGTTGGCCGTTTGTTTTGTGGGAGAGAAAAGGGCCTCCGCATTACGTCCCATATAATCTTGACTGGCGAGAAGCGCTCCAGCCACCTCTTCGACCAAGGTAGCCATATTCACCTGATCGATCAGAGCAGGAGCATTAAACTGGGATGCTTGAGGTGTTTCGGCATTATCTAGCGACCGATCGAGCGTCGTTGATCCAAGAAGACTATTTATTTTGGCATAATCTAATACATGATTGACCGTATCAAGGAGAGTTTTGCCACAGTTCATGGTTATGTCAATCAAGGACTGCTGGACATTCGACAACTTGGTCTCTTGAAGAAGATCAAGCATAGTGAGTATTCCATGTAGGGGAGATCGCCACTCATGTGACACTGACGAGATAAAATCAGCCTTCTCGCGATCCGCAGCTCGCAGATCGAGACGGGAAACTTCTGCCATGACGCTGTTATTGAACGCTGCAAGATACGTTAGATCTGTGGACTCAGCGAAGAGACGCCCAGGGTCTTTTGTCCAGGCAAAACAACCCGCAAACCACTTATTTTGCTGAAAATCCCAAAGAGGAAAAAATGCAATACTGGTCGCCTCGGAGAACGTTTGAGCGATCTGACGCATGTCAATGCCATAGTAACTCGACGCCATATCTTCTAGCGACGAGCAGGACCCGTCGATGTCCGACGAATACTCGTCGCTCAACGGCGAAAGCGTGTCATCAAGATGAAAGATACCACCTCTTCCATACCGTTGGACCAAAGTTCCCAAAAGTGATATCGAAACGTTTATATTCTGATTGTCACCCTGAACTGTAGAACACCCCAACACATGGCCCGCCGAATGTTCGTCCTCGACTATATCCGGGGATCGGGACCGTGAATTGCTCGACGCTTTGAATGAGAGACCATGGCGCTCCTTATTGAACGCGCTGATATCCAAAAATGCAACGCCATCCACATCCAGGGCCTGTCGAATCAAAGTCGATGCCCTGTGAAGAACTGAATATGTGTCTTCGGAAGTCAGAGACTCTCTCCGTGCTCTGCGTGGAGGCGATCGGGAGCGATAGGAATTTGGACGACCGCGCAATGGGATGCCCAGTTCGGTTTGGGGAATATGGGACGGAGGTATATCTAACATCTTCTGACTGTTGGCAAAATGGATGGAAGTCACAGGGTCAAGTGATCTAGACGATTCAAAGACGGGAGGTTGCCGCCCAGGATGGCTGGAGGCCAACCATTCTTGGATATCCGATTTCCCTCCCATAAAGGCGCCTAACGCCTTGATCATTCTCTCGCCTCGATGCTCTTCACGCATTGTCCGCAATGTAGCCAGATGGTCCAGCGCAGTACCCGCCCGACCTTGGAGAAGCCGAAGCTGTTTGTCATCTACTTCATTGCCTTTGGCGCTCCCATATAACTCGATAATCCCAATGACGACGCGAGCTGGAGTGCGGACCGGGACTGCAAAATAGGAGCGATTCCGGGAGAGTGTTGACCAGTAGGCATCAAATCGCGGATCCGGCGCAAGGTCTGTGACCAAAAACCAATCTCTGTTGTCTTCGATGAATGCATGTAAAGCGTGATGACACGGCGCGGCTTTGTCACGATGCCATTCGCGCTTGTTGCGAGTGATTGATGGCGTCTCGGCCAAGACATACTGGGCCTTGCGGTCGCATAGAGAGATAACGACACGATCGGCACCCACTTGCAGTGCAGTCAGCTGAGCAAGATTGGTTAGGATATCTGATGATGAAGCTTTTTCGGACGAGTCAATATGGGGTGGTAGGTACCTATAGCAATTCACAAGGTCAGATGAGTGCTCCGAACAATGTTTGGTGAGCATGGTCATACTGGTGCGCTTCTCTCTCACGAAAAAGCTCGTTGCGCCGCGCATGTTTCCCCCGCCGTGGGAGATGAGGCGAAGAGTCTCTGGCGGACATCATCGCGAGGAACCGAGCCAGAGCATGGGAGTGTGTAAACAACAAGAAGTGGAGCGAACATTGTGGTAGTAGAAAAAGAAAAAGAAATGTGTGTCACATAAGTTGAAAGGTTGGAAGTGGCGAGGTTGTGGTTGAGCTCGACAGCTCGGAACCTGGACCATGGCTAAGGCTCCCCACCGCGCCTTTCTGCCTGGTTATTGGCGGCCCGTCGTGCCGGCAGTAGTTGTGTCGTAATGGACAAATGAAACCTCCCCGATGAATGAATCCAGGCACATTAAATGGAGTCCTAAGCCAGGACATGATCCAGGTTTTCAGATCACAGGGGAAACCATGCAATCTAATACGCTCATCATGCAATCCGGAGTCCTCATTACGCGGAGGCAACTGCCGATCATATCCCGCGTGAACATGTTATCTCTACAGCATAGAACCGGATTTGAGGCAAATGTGCACTGGGACATGTCCTCTTTGGTGTGATAGTCCTGGAAGAAGTCTATGAACACGTTTCAGAAACATATGTGAGACTATATCCTTTGACAGTGAAGAATGGTTCGGCATGTGGTTAATAGGCTTTGCAGCCTCAAGGATCTAGCGGATCTCCTGAAGATGAACGATCTGGAGGCATATCGATATTTTGCCTCTACCAGAGGAAAGTGAAAGCGTCCAGATCACATGGACATTGTGAAGCCCGCAACCTGGAGGAGCGATGCATTGTACCGCTATAGACGAGAAGGCTCAATATGAGTGCGTGGTAGAGATACCGACCATCGTGAGGTTCCAGTTCCATTAAATAATGGATGGTATGCGCATGAATGTATTAAATCCATTATTAAGCGTTAGAAAGAGGCTGTCAAACAACAAAGCCACAATCCTAAGAACATGATGGCGATCGCACCGGGTATATTCCTCGAATTTAGCCAAAAGTCGCGATGGAATAGAGACATCGGCGCAACTCCGACACCCACACGAACATGCCACTTGACGTCTTCGGCCCTGAAAGCGTCTCCCGAGTCCCGATTGAGTTGTCTCTCTTTATTAACCGCTATGAATCCCATGTAAGCTACGAGTATTCTCACAAAGACGATTGAATAACTCAGGAATATCTACTCTTCACTCACAGCCATCATGTCCAAACCTACCATTGGCTTCGTGGGCCTAGGAGCCATGGGCTTCGGCATGGCCACTCACCTTGTCCACGAAGGCTACCCTGTCCACGGCTTTGACGTATTCCCTGCCTCGGTACAACGATTCCAAGCAGCCGGAGGTATTCCTGCAGCATCACTGCGGGAGTCTGCAGAGGGAAAGTCATTTTACGTGTGCATGGTTGCATCTGCGCCCCAGGTGCAATCGGTCTTATTCGACGAGGAAGGCATTGTAAAATGTATTCATTCCTTTGCCACTCTTGATATAGTGTCTCTATGTTATCAAACAGCGTTTCGTGAAGAACTAACGATGCAATCTAGACCTCCCCCAAAATGCCACCCTCCTCCTTTGTTCCACCGTCTCCGCCTCATACGCCCAGTCCGTCGCGGCAGAACTGCAATCGCGTGGCCGCGGCGATATCCTCTTCATCGACAGCCCCGTCTCGGGTGGTGCCAAACGCGCCGCGGACGGAACGCTCTCCATCATGGCAGGCGGTGCAGACGAGGCACTTGAAAGCGGTCGCGACTTGCTGCAGACCATGTCCGCGCCGAGTAAACTGTACCTTGTGCCCGGGGGCATTGGAGCCGGAAGTAACATGAAAATGGTACATCAGGTTCTGGCAGCTATCCACATCCTCGGGGCCAGCGAAGCCATGGGACTGGCGGCGCAACTGGGTCTGGATGCGCGCCAGACAGCGGATAAGATAATTGGATCTGATGCGTGGACGTGGATGCACGAGAATCGCTTTCCGCGCATGGTAGAGGAGGACTGGAACCCTGGTGCTAGTGCCTTGACTATTATCCTGAAGGATGCGGTTAGTAATCACTTTGGCATTGGGAATGTTAAGTATTAGGGACAATGCTGACGATTATACAGGGTATTATCACTACTTCTGCCCGTCAACACCGGTTCCCGATTCCCCTCTGTACCACCGCTGAACAGATCTACATCTCTGCTTTACTACAGGGATATGGACCGAAGGATGACTCGGCCATGGTGCGCCAGTACTTTACCACTCCTATTGCTTCTGTAACGGCATCCGCGGAAGATAAGAGCGCTGCGCTGCAGCTGGTCCTAGACCTGATGCGCGGTGTCAACCTGGTCGCTTCTGCGGAAGCCGTTGCCTTTGCACGATACCTCAAGGTCGATCTCGCGCAGTTCTACGACCTTGTCAGCGCCGCCGCGGGCGGCAGCAAGATGTTTATCACGAAAGGTCTGGAAATGATCAAGGGACAGATCGGCGAGGAAGCACCCGCCGGATCACAAACAGTTGACGAGGCCATCACAAGACTAGAGGCGGTGGTACAACAAGCTAGGGATCTGCATTGTCCATTGCATTTAGGCAATGCAGCACTGAATGTGCTTTTCACTGCTCAGAGGGCTGGGTTGGGAGCCGAGGGCGCGACTAGCGTGATCAAAGTATTTGGAAAGGAGTAATTAAAGCGTTAGTTTTCACGAGATACCGAGTTTAGATTATGTTATGGATATACGAGTTCGCAATTCAGGCACAGGCACCCTGACGTCAGTCGGAGGAACTCCGGGGGTCGGAGATCGGCGCGAGTGGGGGTTCACCATCGCGTCGACTTTCATATGGCCTGCGACGATACATATAATAATCCCATTGTTCCACTATCTGGTTTCTGGTAATCACTTTTCTGATTGTAGTTGATCTATCTTGAACGGGTAACACAAACACAAGCCATTCAAGATGTCTCTCTCCAACAATCGCGCCCTCGATATCCTCAACCACGCCGCCTCAAACCATTATGGCGTCCCCGCAATGTGCTGCTACAACCTCGAGGGCATTCTAGCCACTGTCCGCGCCGCCGAAGCGAAGCGCTCACCAGCGATGATCCTCCTCTTCCCATGGGCTGTCCACTACGCCGACGGACTCCTCGTACACGCCGCCGCCGAGGCCGCGCGCAAGGCGACCGTGCCGATCACCGTGCACATGGATCACGCGCAGACGCCGGAGATTATCCGCTATGCGGCAGACCTGGGCGGATTCGATAGTATCATGGTTGACATGTCACATTACGAGAAGGAGGAGAACCTCGCTCTCACGAAGGAGCTAGTCACGTATTGTCATGAGCGGGGGATTGCGACAGAAGCGGAGCCCGGACGGATCGAGGGCGGAGAGGACGGAGTCGCGGACACAGCAGACTTGGAAGGATTGTTGACCACACCGGAGGAGAGCATTGACTTTGTGAACACGGGAATCGATTGGCTGGCGCCTGCGTTTGGCAATGTCCATGGCGAGTATGGGCCCCGTGGCATTCAGTTGGAGTATGACCGATTGCAGCGCATTCATGATACGGTTGGAGATAAGGTCCGGTTGGTGCTGCATGGAGCTGATCCGTTTACGGAGGAGATCTTTTCCAAGTGCATCGAATGCGGTGTTTCCAAGATTAATATTAACAAGGTGCTAAATAATGAGTACGTGCGTGTACAGAGGGAGAAGGCTGGGAGGGTGCCGTTGACGGCTCTGCTGGAGGAAGCTACGAATGAGATGCAGAAGGCTGTGGAGAGGTGTATGGATATGCTGAAGTCGACTGGGAGATACCCCTGATTTTGTTTGTAAAAGCATAGATAGCAAAAGATATCGTCGGGTACTTGAAGCTCTTTTCGTTCTCTTGCCTTCTCAG
This sequence comes from Aspergillus pseudonomiae, assembly GCF_009193645.1. Taxonomy (NCBI): domain Eukaryota; kingdom Fungi; phylum Ascomycota; class Eurotiomycetes; order Eurotiales; family Aspergillaceae; genus Aspergillus; species Aspergillus pseudonomiae. The sequence continues at coordinate 250,678 of NW_022476032.1, read as the reverse complement.
TTAACTAAAAAGGATAATATGAGCCCGCTAGAGGTACGTTGAAAGTCTAGTCATGCAATCGCCTTGTTGATGGGAAGGGATCTAAGTCTCAAACACCATAGTCTATCCCCAGAATCCAGTATACAGGAGATCTAAAAACACAAAGCGTTGCGATCACTGACTGGAGGCTCCGATCTCTGTCGGTAGGGCTCTCTTTTTGTTACCTCGGCTACTCCGTACAAGCAGAGCGAGACTTCTCACGCACGACGTGCGAGATTAAGGTCCCAAATACCGCATCCATCATTCCACCTTTCGTTGAGCCGGTTATAGATCGCACATCGGCCGATGGCCGACGCCACTAGGTTCGGTTGTCCACTCGGCTCGGGTGTCCATACAACCGCATTAGCACTGACAGAGAGTTCGGCCAGATCAGGCTCTAACTTTAAGCTTGTGTTAAGGACGCCAATCATCTAAAGCAAATAAAATCAGCCCTTTGTGGAGATAATCAAATCACCATCTATCCAGCTCTAGGTCGGAATACTACCGAGATCAAGCGATCAGACCCTTCCTTGTGACCGGACAAAGAGCCCAGAATCAACATGGTATTATCTCAAATCAGAACTCCAGGTGATTAAAGACAAGCCGCATCATGGTGCCCTCAAGTGGCAACGGATCAAGAATCTTCTCAAGATATGCCGGCCAGTCGTCAACCCATTGCAATAGGGGAAAGATATGAGCGTATTCCCGGTACGAAGGATACCATCCAGCAGTTTACCAGTCCACAGGAGCAGCTACTTCATACTCTTCTTCATTTGTGATAGGATTAACGACATTTCTGACAAGAACATTCTCTCTTTAAAGATCTCCGTGGGTGAACATAGGCGGATGGTTGTGAAGTGCTACTGGGAGGTGGCGAGCGAGATAGTCGGAGAGAAAGTTGTTAGCATTTGATTCGCTCCATACAGCTTTTGAGCGAAGTGCGATAGCTTTTCCGAATTCTTCCTCCGTCTGAAACGGGCCGGTAACAGCAGGGTCGTTTTGACGAGACCAGAAATATCTATGGGGAACGGGTCCTCCGTTGACACTGCCGTAAAATCCGAGCGATGGTAACTCGCTCATTTGATCGAAGATGCATCACAATTGTCCAACAATTGAATGTTTATTTGCCTCAGTGAGCGAGGGCCACGCCATCCCTAGAGAAATACTGGGGATATATTCCATGACGATATACAGGGTTTCCTGATCACGGTACATGGCGTAAAGTCGTGGGGCAGGGATATTGAGCCGTTTTTCAGCAAAAAGTAGACAACCCTAGAAGATGTTGGAGTGACCGTGAAATAGTCATCATTAAGTTGCTGGTACTGTGAGATCTGATTCCTATAAATATATAGCTAGCCACAGCAGCTTCAACAGAAGGAACTCTACCACGGTATTCTCCCGACCCCATTGGATAGTGCCCTCCTTGCATTTGTACATGCCGCCACCGCGTGTACCTTCCGGCAAGTCAGCCAGACCTGGCCACCCTCATTCAATCTAATACATCTCCAGAGACATCCCATCGTTGATCTCATAATCACTAAGTGTTATGTGATCCTTATAAATAGTATATCACTTCTTAAGTTGGATCTAAAGTACACATCGGTATTCCTGTTTCCCTTTGCCTACAGTGGGTAGAGTATACCTTGCTATGGTCAACCCCAGTCTGGTCTCCTATAAGCTTCTTCAAGTCACCGACTGTGATTTCTGAATCGCATTTAACGTGAACCTTTCTCCCCAAACGGTCGGTACTGAACATTAACGCAAAGTTAGCAAATAATGGTGATTAAAAGGTGGGGGAAAGTACGTACGCTGTTACTTCGATTAAAGCCATTATGTCTGAATTGTTGTGATTTGATTTAGTGGAATTTCTCTGAGACGTTCCTTTGAATGGTTTTATAACCGACCGTGACAATGTGGGGGTTTAAATACTCTGGTACGTGGCTTGATATTGCAAACTAACTTGGATTTACTATGACAGGGTGCGAAAGGATTGGATATGTCTGTAGATCATTCCCTTGTACGAATCCTATAATAAGAAGATTTCACGATCTGGAAGTCAACCGCTCCACAGGGGATCCACATGATCTTTTGCTACCCTATCTCAGTCCGAGATCGCCACGATCGCCACGATCGTCCTTCACATCAAGGTCTGGTAATTATGGGACATGCGACTCTGGTTAGAGGATGATAATTGCTTCTGTTGTACAGTTTCTTGAGTTCTTCCTCCACTTGCTCTCAGGTAGAATCAGGTCCCATCATTCATAGTTAGATACTATAAGACGATATGGTAGTGAAAAAACCATGATCTCTGCAGTGAGCGATGTTGGGTCTTGTAGAAACATATGTAGAAAGTATCTTCAGTCCAGTAGTCTATGTTGACCCCCAACTCTGGTATTTATTAATCACCAGCCGCCGAAAATCCGGATTCTTGAGCATCGGACTCTTAAACCCGCGATCAAGGTGTCTGCGACAGATAGCTTCAGCATGCTCTTCATCCCTAGCTATGATTTTTTTTTATTAAGACAGATGACGGTAGTTCGTTATGCTTATTCTCTATGCTTTGTTCTGTTGTATGTTAGTGTTGCTCAGACACAACATGCGCGTATATCTCTTGATTGCCTCACTTGTGGGGAAGTCACTTGTATTTAGATTCACTCGATTCCTCAGCCCTGTAGTGCAGTTTATTATACCGTAATCCTGCTTTGCGGATGGGTGCGGTTGGTACGCCTCAATGCGAGGGCTGTCGCTTGGCGGGAACTCGGGTTCCTGTATAGACACTTTCAGTGGTCATATCCCATAAAAAGGTCGGAAATGTCTCATACGTCGTACGATGCAGCTGTATCAGGTACAGTGCTCTCTCTATCTAGTGCTTTGGCTCCCTTAGCCCCCTTCACACCATATGCAACAGTATTAACGACCAGTGCGGTGCCTCAAATGGAATACTCAGCAAGATATCTATGGAGGTAAGAAACGGTGTTGAAAAGCTTACTTGTGAAGGGAAGCAGAGCAATGTTTCCAAAGAATCTCGCCGTACCGATACCAACGTCCTTGGCCAGATTCTTTCTCTTAGGCTTTTCGATATGTCTGTCGTCGCTCTAATGCGTTTTAGCTATTCATACAGAATGCTGTCTAATTAACAAAACTTCTCACCTTGCGTTGCATCCGGGGCAGCATGCTAACCAGATCCGAGGCTGTGGCGATATTCTTTGCGGCAGTCGTGGCCCCGTTCCAATAATCCCTTGCAGTATCCTTAAAAGGCCTTGAGCTTTCGCATTGGATATTATAAGCCTGGCGGGTAATTCTACAAATTGCCGCCATCAGAGGTGAATATGGTATGGTACGTTTCAATGGAAACGCTTACAACACAATATCAGTCTGTTTTATGAGCCGTTCTTCCAGCAGAACTGCGGCTGCTTCAGGAGAGATCTTCGACGATGGCTTATTCCAGATCTGATACATAGCCAGGTTCTGGTTCGTGATGTCACATTTCTGGACCTGCGGTGGTAACCAACGATAAAATGCTTGAATGGCGCTCTTAAGACCTGATTCATCATGTACCTGCCTTTGAACAACACGAGTTGACTCTTGAATATCTGCACGAAGGCAGAATTCTAGTGCCTGGTATAATACGTCGGAAGAAAGCACGTTGCTCGTGAGTGGTGCAGCAGCTGCACCAATGCAAGACAGGCTTATACCTCTTGATAGCTGACTATGGATGTGTGTTAGTGTGCTTGGAATGCAAAACGCTCCGTTTTCGGGGAGAGTGTACTCTGTTGTATGCGGGATTACCACGCTTGGCTTTCCATATCGTAAGGCCAGTGCGCTATGATCAGCACTTCCTGAGTGGACAACGACGGCAACCCGTGGCATAAGCCATGCTGCATGTTGACTTGCGTTAGAGTTTGTCTGACTAGTTCTATGTTATACGTACCATGAGGGATATTATCAACCAGGAACACGTCGTTGTGGTTTAGAATTCTACAAATATCACGGCAGTCTTGTGACAGTATGGCACGAAGCCCGCGCTTTACCACGGTATCCTGTATGGCTCGTGCCAGCATACCAGGGGTTTCCATAGTGTGTTCTCGCACCATGAAGTATATCGGTGGTGAGCCTGACTGAATGAAGTCGCTCAGGTCTTTCGCCGGACTATATTGCGCTTCCTCATCCGTAAATACATAGCCCGACGTATCTGCCCACCATCAGCGATCGATCGATCTTCACAACGGCTGGACAGATTAATTGGCATACTAATCATACTACCCCAATCACTTGGTCTTGAAACAAGTACTTCAGGGCAGAAATAGGTATGGGGAACCTCGTTGTCGATTATGAGTCTTCCACCGGTAGCTGATGAGATGCTGTTAAGACCTAAGACATGTTGCCGGAATCGGTTTATGGGCTCAATGATGCTGAGCTCACCACTCCATTAGTTCTGAACAATAATCTCAAACCCCTACAGTATCGTATACTCACGTGTTCCAGATGGTCTCCTCGATGAGTGCATAAGATAGAATATTCGTCATGCCTTGGTCCATGGCTTCACTCCCTTCTATCTGGGCCAGCGAATGGGGTAGCTTCTTTGCGGACTCCAAATCACGGTCGACATGATATGCAGAGGAATTGAAAGTCGCTCAGCACAATGTATATGCGCGTGGGCTAGTGGATTCGCAATAATCGCGTCCGCGAGGAAGGGTCGGCGTTCGCCTTTGTATGACGCAATGCATGCTCTCCACGAGTTGTGATAGCTTTGATATAGTGAACCCTTGATGCTACCGGGACCCTCGTTCATCCTACTAGGTCCACCTCGCCCTCCAGCATTATGTATGTCACTCTGGTAAATACTGTCAGTCAATTGGTTTCTCCGGGGCAGTATAGGTCCAAGTACTTGCCAGCGGATGGATCATATCGTAGCTAATAGCGAAAAAGTCAAGGCCTTGGTCTTTTACCAAGGTTTCACATGAGGCATGCGCGGCAATCCGAACCCGATGTGAGTCCCGAAGCAGTCGAGTACCAACTGCAACAAATGGCTCGATATTCTCTGTTTTATCCTTCATTTAGTGATGAGTCAAAATGGGCAGAACAGCATGCGGGGTTTCTACCTCCCACGACCATTATCACAATGTCCAAGGGTGCTCCTCTGAGCTCCGATCGTGGCTGTCTGTCGGATGGACCATCTTCTAGCAGGGAATGTGAATCAGATTGCAGATTTATCAGCCGTGGTTGCGCTTTCGGTCGCAGAAATGCTTGGATGAATGCCGATGTACGCGACCCGGATCCTGGATCAGTGATAAACTGCTGATTTTCTTTGGGTATGGCCAAAAGAATGTTAACAATTCTGTCCAGGCATTCTGCATTTTGTAGCCATAGAAGTCGTACCACAAACTGTAGCGCAATCACTCCCTTGTTGGAAAGTATTTGTGAAATCAGGTGCGAAATCCGGCTCCACCGTCCACAAGGAGGTCTCAGAGGAAGCAATTGACGAAGCCCGAGGTGAATACGCCGGTGGTGGATCGGAACTGTCATGCGGTGCCCGATGACTGTCGTCAATTGGGATGTCTTCCTTAACGGTCATTTCTTTTGTTCGAAGATGTTTCAAGTAGGGTAAAGATTCAACTTGTTCAAGTCGATCGGGGTCTGCTGTTCAGACGAAGTCTGCCAGGTAAGAAGGAAACAACAGGAACAAAGAATGATAAAAGAACGTGGACCCGGCATTCTGCTCCCAATATATGAGTTACAGCGGTCGATTATGCCTTCATCGCGTCTTGGCCTGAAACCGAACGACTTTTATTTCTGGAACTCGATGACTATTTTCAAAAAGTAGATATCCAAAGGAGTCTATTCTATTGGCCCAAGCTAGTGGGTCCCGAAATAAGCTTGTCGGGTTCGTATTCGGCTTCGGACCTTAACGACCCATATCGTTAGGCATGTCTTGTTGACTGCCTCTAACGTATTTGCCCAATACTAGCATATCAATATCCTCAGTCCATAGCTGAGCTGCCTGTAAGACTACGAGTGAGTGCGCACGAAGGCTGAGAACTATCTTTTCCCCCCAATTTTAAGACACCAAGAGTATGCGAACCGGGTCCGGATTGAAAGGGCGCCGATCCCATCAGAAGTCACGGACCGGTTGCCAGCAATGTAAGCAAAGAAAGGTCAAGGTACATCAGCCTCCGAGTGCAAATCATACTGTGTGATAGTGGAGCGGCTGACCCAACCATAGTGTGGGGAAGAGAAACCGACTTGTGGCAACTGCAGGAGGCATGAAGTGGACTGTTCTTTTGCTTTCTCCCAGACGAAGGCCTCGACCTCAACCGATAGCCAGCTATCGCCTCGTAGTCGGACCCTAACACCTCTATGCATGCCCGGGGCGATCAACTCGAGTTCGCCAGGGGATTGCAGCCAACTACAGGCAACCGCTAGCTCTGAATTGCATATCCCAGATTTGGAGCTACTGCACCATTATACCACTTCAACCGCCTACACATTCTCGCTCCATCCACTCTTGCAGACATTCTGGCGAGTCGAGGTCCCTCGAATTGGGTTCACCGCACCATACACTCTCCGAGCAATTTTAGCTATATCAGCCCTACATTTGGCAGTTCTGCGTCCAGAGCAAATGCAGTTCTACATCACACAGGCGAACACTCACCATGAAGCAGCACTGAAGCTGGCTACTCCCGAGATGGCAAACATAGGCCCGGACAACTCGGCTCCATTATTCCTCCTATCCGCCTTGTCATCCTTCATCAGTTGTGCGAAACCACTCAAATTGGGTAACTTCTTCCTTTTGGAAAACAACAATATTGCAGACTGGCTCCTGCTCATCCGAGGCACCGGGACCATCCTCGACATTGCCGACCAGTCGCTCAAGACGGGACCATTGGCGTCGATGTTCAGCGTACGGGCTCAACATCGGAAGTGTACAACCACCAAGCGACATCACGTTCTAGAGGAACTACGCCAACTTATCCTGGCTGAGGTCCAGGATCAACACATGGTCCATATGTATATTGGCACACTTGATGAAATGAACCGATCGTACGCGATGTGCTTGGAGCATGGCCTGCGTCTTGAGACAGCGGATGTCTTTGTCTGGCTAATACGTGTGCCATATGAGTTTCTGGTACTTCTAAAAAACTACGAACCCTTGGCTTTGATAATTCTGGGTTACTTCTGCGTTCTACTGCATCAGTTAGAGTGGATGTGGTGTATGAAAGGCTGGAGTACTCATCTTCTGTCGCAGATCTATGACCAGCTCAGTACAACACATCGTGTTTGGATTCGATGGCCAATGGAGCAAATTGGCTTTCTTCCGCCTATGTGATATCCGTATTTGCTCCGGAAAGGGATGTTTGTGGTTCTGATTGCCGGGAAATGGCCAAACTCAAGAATTTGAATTTCTTTCTCCGTATTTTGATTGATTCCCCCCCTCCATGATCCCCCAATACTTCTGAGATATGGCACTTTCGACCTTGACAAGCACGCCGAAGGGTGCATTAACAGCCCTCCATGGTGATTCTTGATCGAGTACAGCTGCTAGATTTGTGCCAGAGAAACCTATATCGCATATCCAGCCGCCGCGCATGAGATAATCCAGTTGTCACATCAGGCAACACCATATGTCATTCCAACGGCATACAGATGGTCAGGATTCAACACAGTGCCGGCTGTACTCATGTAACGCCTGTCAGTCACATGTTTCAACGATGAATAATGTATTGTTCTCATCCTATCTGACAAATTAATGAGCTTCATGCGAGTCCCTTGAGAATCGATTCACACGGCGATAACGGTCCTAAGAATATATGGATTACCAAGAGCATCCTCCGCCGAGATGGCACCTGCATCTCGTTTCAGCTTGCACCAAGATAACTAGCACAAGGCCTGCAGGAATGATACATATTCAGGTCGCTTCAAGATATAGTTATACAATATTCCATTCGCTTACACGTGGTTAATACTGAGATTCGACCCAAGCTGCTGGACATGGGGCCAATGGTGACCTTGCCAGGCCCGGCTATTCCCTTACCCGCAGACGAGCCAATGTAACCCTGCAGAGTCTTAAAACATGAAGATATCCTCAAAGAACAAAGGATGGCTTAAACAGAAAACAAGCATCGTTGTTCAGGCAATACAAAAGAATTGCTACAAACGCATAATACTCGCGATTCTGGCAAAGCTGTGGTGACGCGGCCCATACCAAGATGACACCTTATCCAAGCTCTACAGAAGCGAGAGAGCCCGGCTTGCGTAACCCACCAGTTCCCTAGATTAAAGCACGGTGCACCCAACCTCAGTGTCTGTCAGTCTGTTGTACTTGCTTTCTCAATGAAAAAAACCTCGTCGATAATAAAGCTGTGGGTAGGTTGGATACTATGTAGATAGATTCATACTGGCGGCGAAGGGAGGTGCCACCCTGGTCACTACCTTTTCTTGAAGATCAATTTCACAGGACCAGGGACGACCGTAAAGGCATCAACTGTGTCATCTAGGAAGGCATCATCACTATGATCAGGTGCAAAGGTAACATTATACCGCGTTAATATCTCTGCAATCACTCGGCGAATTTCCATCATGGCAAGCTGTTTTCCTGCACAGACATAAGACCCTAAAGATTCAAATCAGCAGTGCATTCATTTCGGAAAGTATAGATAATACATACCTCCTCCAAAAGGGAAAAATGCCGATGGGTCTTTGACGAGCTCAGGTCTGGTAGTCCATCTTTCAGGAATGAACTCGGTCGGTTGTGCAAATGCACGTTCATCTGGCCGCGGTCAAACACTCTCGTTATAGTAATATCTCTGTAGAAGAGATCCACTCACCTCTAAATAACGCATGCATGGGTATACAAACTGTGACGTCTCCCGGGATATAGGTGTCATTTATTTGTAGACCTTCCAGTGGAGTTAATCGCTGAAGACCAGAAGGTACAGCTGGATGCAAGCGAAGAGTCTCATTGATCACTGCCTCGAGCAGCTTGACTTTTTTAAGGCTCTCCTGTGTCAAATCTTTCAGTGCATCCAGCTCTGCCTGAAGAGTCTTATAGAGAGCTTGGTCTTTTGCAAAGTGGAAGAACATATTGATCATTGTGGCAGATGTCGTGTCGCTATAACCCTGATCAGTTAAATGCGTCCTCGTCCTTTGGTTTCGGGCGGTTGTACCTTCCAGCAACGCAGATGAGCTCGGCATCGCAAGTAAGATTGGCATAATCTTGCTTGGTCTTAGGGCCTTTTTCGTATCCCTGAAGAACCCATGAAAAGATATCCGGACTGTCAGGCGGATTCTGTCTCCAACAATGGTTCAGCTCCAGTTGATGAATATTGATTGGTCCGAGGAAAATGCACCTTGATTCTCCTATCCACCTGCTCCCCGAGCCATTGTAGGTTTTTCAAATGTCCAGCATTCAACCCTGGGATTCTCTTAAAGAATGGAAAGATCCATGACAGATGGCTAGTAAGGCCGATCGCTTTCATATTGCCATGCAGCTGAGTGAGGAAGTATTGGTCTTTGGCTTCTGCCAGCATGTTAAACCCCTTACCGAATGCTAGATCACCCATCACATCAAATGAAAGATAGGTGAACCATTGCGTCATATTCATAGACTGGCCTAGGTGGCTGTCTATCGCATCAACAAGTTGGGTCGCATAGTACGAGAGACGCGGCTCGTAATTTTCCAACGCTATATTGGACAAGGGTTAGCTATGCGATATCCACAGCGTTGACTTTGTCGTACCTTGTGAGCTGAATCCATGGTCCCACACCTTTCTCTGCATTGCATGTACTTTCTTATCTCGGACTGTCTCGAGGGATACCCGAGGCTCACTACAGGTGTACCATACACCCTTGGAAACCTTGGCAGACGAGCCATAGATCGGCTTTACAGCCGCGGGATCCCTGATTGACAACTCGGTTGGACCTGTACATGCCGGCTAATGAACAGGTGGACAAGTAAAACTGGGCATGCGCTAACCTATCCGCACATAATCACCGTACTTCTCATGCAGCTTCTCGGTTTCTTCAAAGAGACGCAATTTCTTGGCGACCAGCGAGGTCACATAGAGGTTGGAAAGTCGGGCAAGAAACGGGCCAGGGAACCGATTGAGTCGATGGAAGGCTGCGCGATAAAGCAACATGCTTGTATAAACACCCAGGATATGATACTTGACGATATCCAAAGCCCAGTTGGGCCGTTGTAGAACTTCGGTTGGAGGGAGGATTGATGAACATTGTAGCGCGATCAGGCCAAGTGTCAGAATAATATAGAAGATAACCATATCAACACCCTTCAGATCCCATTCGCCATGGCGATATAGTAGATGGTGAACACTGACACCACTCAATCCCGCCAGAACGGGCAGGACGCTTAGCGAGCGCAAAAACATGCTTTCACAGTGACTGAACCCAAGATCTTCTATTAAGGTGTTATGAAAGAGGATCAGAGGGATATCACTTATATTTCAACTACTCTAGGCTCGTCCGAAGAAATAGGGCTTTCGTAGCGGGGCTGGATGGCCTGATATGGCTGGCCTAACGAGGGCTTAGAAGTGGAAAGGTTTGCAAACTTGATAACAACCACGAATAATAATTAGTGAACTATACCCTTGCTTACTTTAGCAGGTTCGTGACTACTAATTGGTTAAGAAGCTGGAGTGACGCTAGCTTTGGGGGCTGAAATAAAAGTACGAGAGTCATAGTTAGAAAATATCATTCGGTAAAAGACGAGAGAACTATTTATACCTCTCTAAAAATAAGATATAGCAGCTATATCAAGAGGCTAAGTATATAATTAACGAAGTTGTGCATAATTGAAATGGGATTGAGTACGGTTCTTGTACTCTGTACAGCCAAGTTGCTTCCCACTCTTCTCTTGATTCTGGGCCCTCCGCCAAGACGCTAGCTTGAGAAATGAGTACATACAGTTATGAAGTCGATGAATACTGAAGTTCTCGATTTTATATGATTTGGTATAAATTACTAGACGGTACGGAAATACTTCATTTCCACAATGGAGGTTAGGTGGAGGTAGACTAGTAACGAGTGGAAGACTGGTGGTAAACTGTAAGCAAAAGCGCCTTGAGAATCGTGGCTGGGAATTCACATATGGCTATTCGCCTAATACATATTTCGGTCCCAGCATTCAAACCGCTAAACCTGTCGCATAAAGCAACTGTAAGATGACTGTGCAAAAAACCTCATTCAAAGATTCATAAGGACCGTCGGGGGTATAAATCAGATATCACATGACCCGTATCAAATCCAGATGAGCCGACTAATAGTAGAAGTGTCATGGACTTCGTGTTGCTGCTGATTGGCTCGTTAATATTCTTAGTAAATTCACTCATTGAGACCAATCTAGCCCATCGAAACAACAATGTGCATTGCCACCAGGCTGACATCTAGATCACATCCCCAGATAATGTATATGATGTATCTAATAGGCTGCCAATGGCCGGTTCTCGGCACATATTGAGATCACACCCAGAAGCTAATGACAAGTTCAGTGTTCCACATCAGTTGCATGTCAATTGGGGCATATTAAGTCGATATATACATATAGTGCGATTTACACTGTCTAGGATGCTTAAAATCGTGTATAGAGAAATCTGACATTCGTATTATTATTACCATGATGACGATTGGTATTATGGTTGTTTCGTTGTTTTGTTTGAACCCCGAACGCTAGGAGCAAAGAGCGCGGATATATATATAGTCGGTCCATTTTGCACCGAAAAATTGCCGATAGATATATTTTTCCGGCGGGCCGATCCATAACCTTCACATGCAGTTACGGTACAAATATCGGCAAAAACGGGGTGTTTCTTCCACATATATAATCCATTGAGACATAACACTTCCCCATCTTGCCAATAGGAATGCAGCTTTTATTATTAAATGCCCGTAGGTACACCTCTAAAACGGTTATTCATCGCCAGTTGCTTTGAAAATAAATATTCACAATTTACACCTATTGAAACATGCGACATGACGGCCTCAAGAACCGAGGGAATAAAAGCTAGAACACGGGAAAATAAAAGGAAGGATACAAAAGAGAACCACCAAAGAAGACATATCTCCGAATATATAACACACACTCCTTTACTTTTTATCCACTACCCCTTAATGAGTGGCCATCAACTTCTTGATCTCCGCAATAGCACGGGCGGGGTTCAGGCCCTTGGGGCAAGTCCGCGAGCAGTTAAGAATGGTGTGGCAACGGTAGACGCTCATGCTGTTATCCAGGGCGTGCTTGCGCTCAGCGGTCTTCTCGTCACGGGAATCGGCCAACCAACGGTACGACTGGAGGAGGATAGCAGGTCCGAGATACTCCTCGCTGTTCCACCAGTACGAGGGGCAGGAGGTGGAGCAGCAGGCACACAGAATGCACTCGTACAGACCATCCAGCTTCTTGCGGTCTTCGGGACTTTGACGGTATTCAAGGCCCTACATATGGGTTAGAACAGGTTACTATCAATCGGAGGTCTGTTGTAGATGTAGGGACTTACATCCTCGGTCTTCGTGTCACGCTGCAGGTAAGGCTTGATCGACTTGTATTGCTTGTAGAACTGGGTCAGATCGGGTACCAGATCCTTGACAACGTAGGTGTGAGGCAGAGGGTAGATGCGAGACTCCTTCGCGGTGTCGGTAGGAATGCGGCCTATAGATAGCACAGTCAACACCCCAATTCCTCCATCGTCGTACTTCAAAGTTGGCGAGTTACGTACACAAGCAGGCGAGAGTGTTGACACCATCGATGTTCATAGCACAGCTTCCACAGATACCCTCACGGCAACTTCTCCGGAAGGTCAGGGTGGGGTCCATCTCGTTCTTGATGCGAATAAGGGCGTCGAGCATCATGGGTCCGGTCTTGTTGAGGTCCAGAGAGTAGGACTGCATCTTGGGCTTCTCGGTGGGCTGATCGGGATTCCAGCGGTAGACATGGAAAGTCTTGGTGCGTGGCGTCTCAGATGGGTTGGGATCCTGTGCAGTTCAAGTCTTAGATTCGTGCACAGTTTTGGAACTGGCATAACCGGTCCCGCTCACCTGAGCAGCAGCGTCGACAGTCGCATAGGAGCGAGCGAAGACAGCCGGGCGGAAAAGAGGCTTCGAGGATGCGACAAGGCGCGAAGTTGAGCGAAGAGCAGCCATGGCGGGCGAAAGGACACTTGACGCGCAAAAAAGAGGAAATGAGATGAAAATGGGATAAGAAGCGGGGAGAGGCGGAGAAGATGGAGGAAAAGAGGGTAGTAGTCGTCAATAGAGAGAGGAGAGGGGCGGTCAAGTCAACCAAATGAACAGCCAGCCAGCGGCAGCGACGAGATGAAGTCGAAGGGAGTTGGAGAATGCTGTTTGTGAGCTTTACCCAAGAGGTAACCTCGGGTTTGACGGCCGGCAGACGGCTGACTCAGCCCACGGGCCAATCACGCAAAAGCTAATTGCAAGCGTCGGGGATACACGGCGAATCTTCACTCGTTCTTTGGGGAAATTCAATTCCCCTTCTTCGCACGTGAGAAGCAAGACACCTGAATTACTACTTGCGATCAACAACTATATCAATCTCTGTGACCGATCGGCCAGAGAACTAGGTCTATACAACCAAGAACCCCCCGAACACTCTCTCCAATCCCTCTGCTGTTCTTATTACATCACGAATGAATTTGCCTTTGCCAATTGCCGCCTACCCAAAGGGGAAACGGAACCGAGTCCAGTTGCCGTCTCGACCCTGAAGGCTGAGGCATGCATGGGCAGCCGCCTGAGGCATATAGCCGCCGCCTGAGGCATAAAGGCTTCTCCCGATTATGGACTATTCCTAAACCGGAAGAACCCGCAGATTTCTAAGTTTGGATCAATCATTGGGTGGTCCTTGTCCCTTGATGCGAATAAATACTCATCGCACAGTTCAGATACCTGAAGCATAGCGAGCTCGAATAAGAGACTGTTAATCGCCCCTTGCTGGAATATTTAGTTCTGCTGGACAAGATTGCAAGTTGGTTGATATTCATATACCGCTTATTCCCAGCTGCGGACTGCGGAACATTCTTTTCTTTGGCACTAAAAGAGACTATCGTATTCTCTCACCCCTTTAATTAATTGACTTGTCTGGAGTCAAATAGGATCAGCTGATAGTGGCGACTAATCTACTATAAGCTAGCCCGCTGGGACAATGTCTCATCTCTGAAAGCGGCCTGTCATTCGAGATTATTACGAGCGTGAAGGTTGCTTCTACATTTGGTACGAAGGAGGATCGACTTACCTCCTGTTCCGTGGGGTGTTAGTTATTCTTTGCTTAATGAAAGCAATGGCTCTCCCCGGGGAAGAGAAAGACCCATTCACATCAGTATAGCGAGCGCTGAAAAAACCTACGAATGTTCCCGCCTATGGACGAATGGTAACTATTATGGTCATTTCCTCGGAAGAACAAGATGTAGCAAGTCAGCATGTATATCAGCATGGACTGGTTATGTCTGACTATGGATATTTGAGTGAAGCGCGTTCCTGAAAAAATGAGCCCACTGAGTGTACAGCAGTGATTACCTTTCACTAGTCCATAAGCTGCTGTTTTACTTTGAAAGCTCTTTAATGTCATTGAAAGCGTTTGGCACTCTATTATTACCTGTGGATCGGCCTTTTAAAACAGTGCTGTCAGCGCTCTAGACAGAATGGAGCTTCTCAACGGGATTAGGGGAGCCAAGATGAATGCTAATGGAGGCTGAATAGTAAGTAATCCAGGCAGGCCTTCATATGCCGAAGGTTTACAGCATGGGAGATATGCCGATAACCCCTAAGTCAAATTAACTGTAGCATTTGAGATGCGTAGTGACAAGGTACTCCGGTTTTGGCCGCATGTGGTGTGGTGTGTCGATAAATTTGTGCTTGCCCACCACGCTCTTGAAAGGCATTACCGCTACTCTAAGAGCTACATGGTACACAGATAGCTCGGGAGTTTCCCGTGTCTGAATTTATTTTCAAGGCTTTATTATCAGAAAGCTTTTCAAAGCGTTGTTGATGCGGATGCAGCGGATCTGATATCGTCAGGAACCGAAAACCCTAGCGGCCCACTGTGGACCGATTTCACAGCATTTTCTGAGGGATGTCCATTGTCCACAACACAAAAGTAGATATTGCTCCGTCGCCCCGAGCACCATTCTCAAAAGACATTAGAGTGATTATGGCAAGGGGACCTTATAGAAGGTAGAAATGAACCACCTTTGCATCAACGGCATATCGCAAAAAGCAAAAAGCTAATGCTGAGGAAGGAAGAAAGAAGAGCTTAAACGTGTTGATCAACTGCACGGGGCAATGCTGATCTCTCAACCCTAATTCAGGTATGCGGTATGGATGTACTACATCACGTCTCAAGGGTTCTCTACACGCAATGCCGCCTGAAAATGTGGTTTCGGTAGATCTCCGGCTGCTTTAGAAATCAAATGCCAAGACGGAGAAACTGCTCCATAGTGACTATAGATTCTGTGTCGTCCGAGACTAAGACTTTTAGACTACCAGACTAAGAAAGCCGAAGTGGCAATCGTGAAACACCATTAATGACCCTCCACCGAATAGCTTCAACGCCCATTCTTGGCCACCTTGGTTGGCGTATCTCAAGATTCTCCATTCAGGGGAACATGGATAGGCATGGATCAAGTAGAGTTCGTGCCTCTAACTCTACTGGCTTCCAATGATCTGTAACGGACCGATAAAGAAGTGGAGCCCTGCTATCTTCGGTGGGCCGAATGGCTCACTCGATATAAGATTACTCAGGCATTTTGTGCCCCAGCAGACTGGGACAAAGTTTTACTTTGCAGCACCGGAATGGAGTTGGTCGGACGTTTCATGTCTAGTCTCCGCTTAGTCCCATTCTAGAAACATAATATGATCAAAAGGGTGTTGCCTTTCCTAGCTCCACCGAGTGATAGAGCTCCTACATATAAAGCTGGGTGCCTTCGCTCTGCTATTCCGCAGTATCAACCCACTTCTTCTTTATCATTCACTTTTTAGTCATTCCTTTCTTTTCATTTGTCTTTCTTTCGAACATGAAGTACGCGTCTTTCATCGCCGCGGCTGCGGCTGCTCTCGCCAGCGCTGTTAGCGCCGCCGGCGTTTCTGGTGCTGCTGAGGGTTTCGCCCAGGGCGTCACTGGTGGTGGCAGCGCTACCCCCGTTTACCCTTCCACCACCGATGAGCTGGTCTCATACCTCGGTGACAGCCAGCCGCGCGTTATCATCCTCACCAAGACCTTCGACTTCACCAACACCGAGGGCACCGAGACGAGCTCGGGCTGCGCTCCCTGGGGTACTGCCTCCGGTTGCCAGCTTGCCATCAACAAGGACAACTGGTGCAACAACTACGAGCCTAACGCTCCTAAAGTGAGCAGCATCACCTACAACAAGGCCGGTGTTCTCGGTATCACCATCAACTCCAACAAGTCCCTCGTCGGTCAGGGTAGTGCCGGTGTCATCAAGGGCCGTGGTCTCCGTATCGTCAGTGGCGCCAAGAACGTCATCATCCAGTAGGTCTTTTCAGATCTTCAGCCCTCTACCACCCATACTAATCCGCGACACAGGAACGTTGCTATCACTGACATCAACCCCCAGTACGTCTGGGGCGGTGATGCCATCACTCTGAACGAGGCCGACCTTGTCTGGATCGACCACGTTACCACTGCCCGTATCGCCCGTCAGCACATTGTCCTCGGTACCCAGGCTGACAACCGTGTCACCATCTCCAACTCCCTCATCGACGGTCGCACCGACTACTCCGCTACCTGCAACGGCCACCACTACTGGGGTGTCTACCTGACCGGCTCCAACGACATGGTTACCATGAAGGGCAACTACTTCTACTACACCTCCGGCCGTATGCCCAAGGTCCAGGGCAACACCCTCCTCCACGCCGTCAACAACTACTTCCACAACGTCGAGGGCCACGCCTTCGAGATCGGTTCCGGTGGCTACGTCCTCGCCGAGGGTAACGCTTTCCAGAACGTCGACGCCCCCGTTGAGTCCCCCATCAGCGGCCAGCTCTTCAGCGCCCCCGATGCCACCACCAACGAGCAGTGCAAGTCCGTCTTTGGCCGTGCTTGCCAGATCAACGCTTTCGGCAGCTCCGGCTCCTTCAGCCAGGCTGATACCGCCGTCATCTCTAAGTTCGCTGGCAAGAACATCGCCGGTTCTCACCTTGCTCAGAACATCCCCCGGTGGGTCATGGCCAACGCTGGTCAGGGTAAGCTCTAGATCATTGATTAAGAGATTACTATCTAAACAATGGGTGTGGGTGAGAATGTTGAAGGGTTTGGGGATGATAATTAATCTTCGTGTATCTACTTCTTTTTAATACCTTAGCAAGCTACAATATTATAGACTTGGCTTGAATCTTTGCATTGGTTTTATGACATCTAGAAACGTACGGCATGACCAGCCATGAGGAACTGCCTTGTCGAGCATGGCCCTGTTTCTCAGAGTCGCCATAAAATGATTTCATTAGCATTTGTGAATTTAGTTCGCTTCAAGTCCCTTCCGTCCTTAAACCGTGATATGCTGTATAACATTAATTTGGCAGCTTATCATGACAGTATTTCTCACAGCTTGAACGTAAATAACATGAACCTATAAGATAGAGTATCATTCTCCGGTCTAGAGATAATACATATCGCCGCAAAATTAGTTGGAAGGTCGTCAAAAGCATTCATTATAGATACCCCATGTATCTCCACAGTGTTACTACGATCGACTAGGGCTACACAGAATCCATGATCGTCGGTGGTGGAACTGTCAGGTCAATATAAGATCGACGATATAACCTCAAGAGGAAAGGATGTACGAACATAACCCCAGGCCCACATGTTCTCTGCTCTCACACCTGTACGCGTAATGCCGACGATCTTGCCGATCCGCCTCTACATGAAACGCCTCCTATCCTAAATACAACGTGCATGCACTTCTGTTTGCTGTGAGATGTTCAATCAATAGACTATTCATCAAATATAGGACGTGGAAAGCGCCAGTATCATCTTTTTCCGACAACTCATGGCACCCCATGATATGAATTACGAACAACGCTACCTACGGCAAGCGCTACCAAGACGAAACTAATTAACAATAATCAAAGCAGGCCCAAAGAGCGTCGCCTGAGCAACGTCATTAACACCAGCGAAAGGACCAGCACTGTTCGTCACAGCGGCGATAGTCAACCCGTTCATCAGATTTTCATCGTACGGGAAGAGAGCCTTCGCCACAACCTTTTTACCATCCTTATACGACACAACCTTTAGCTTCTCCACAATGGGAACGTTCAATTGACTGATATAAGTCAACCACAGCTTGTCTCCCTTAACCTCGTGCTCCGATTCCCAACTGACGAGAATAAATTGCGTCTTCGGCTCCGGCGGCGTGAGAATGTCCAGCGGTTTGAACGTCGTCAACGCGATATTATCTAGATTAGGACAAGATCCCGGAATTGTAAAGGCTTGAATAGCTGTGAAGGCGAAATTCACATCGCCGGTTGTGAGCGTCGGAAGTTCGCTGGGGATTTTGCCCTGGTTGACTCGGAACCAGCCTTGTTGTTCTCCTTCGTTGCCGATCGTTGCGGCGATGACTCGCGTGAGGTCGACGTCGCTATTGTCTGCAAATCGCACGATCACGTCTTGTAATGTGGCGATGACAAGATCGGTGAAGGTAGCTGCTAGAGCGATGGCTGCGTCGAAGTCTGAGACGGGAAAATGATATCGGCATGGCTGGATTGGCTCTATCTTGAAGTGCTCGAGGCCTTGGTTGGCGGTTAAGGCGTGGAGTTCCTCTTGCTGTAAGGGTTTGTTAGGAAATGTTATCGCATGCGCTAGTATGAATGCTACTCACAGCGAGGATGGCTACTAGGGCGTCGATTATGAAATCTCGTTTCTTGGGATTTGGAATCTGATAGCCGGGTACGTTCTTCGTGATGTTCAAGAGTAATTCGTTGAAGAAGGCGACTTCAAACAGCTCATTGAACGCTATCAGCTGGAGATTTATGATTCCATCCTTGCTGATCTTCGAAGGGAGGGGCGTGTTTGGTAGAGTGCCATGTGCTCTTAGCTGGATTCTCTTCAGCTGCTGTTCACTGGGATTTGGCATGCCATCAGGAAGGGGTATATCATGGGGCCAGATGCTTGGAATTGCGAGACTATGGGATATCACAGAGACCAAAAGGATGATGATGTGAACATTGAGTCGCATTTTGACGTAGGGTAAGCGAATGATGACTCCTTGAGATTGCTGTGACTGAATCGAACAACAGGACAGTCTCGAGTATAAGACCAGATGAATGTTTGCTACTGTCGATGATCGTGCGACTAAACGGAGGGAAAGAGAAACTCCGAGTTACACAGCCGAATTTAACGTGTAGTTTAGGCTACCTAACCTGCATACCGCATTTAGAAAGAAATGAAGCTCCTGAATCCTACAAGTATAAGCGCAAGGCGCGTATGCTGTATGCCTTCATCATGAAGCATACACGTACGTCATATAGCCTCCTTCTCTCTAGATTCTCATTTCTCTCCCTTGGTAAGAGTCAGGGGTTATGAGGTCACAGTGCAATAGGACGCCTAGCATGAGAACCTTTAAATCCCCTGCCTTCTCTCGATCTTTTCCTCTCCACCATCTCCCCCTACACAAAACTACACGCACTCACACTCCCACATTTTTACACATCTCTCAGTTTACTCAGGATAAACACTCCTGCCATGGCACAGGGAAACAGAATCCAAAATCTGCTCGCTAAGCTCAAGAGACTTGCATCGAAGATCAAGAAGGTCCGAGAGCCTGTTCTTGAGGAAATGTCCTCTTCAGAGTCTGACGCTGAGAGCTTTGGATGTCCCTTGGAGAGAGTACCCACACCTTACTACATTGAGATAAAGCCCGCTCTAAAGATGAAGTCAGTTCTGAAGATGGAGCCCATTTTGGAGATGGAATCTGAGACTGAGACTTATGGATTGAGAAGGGTGCCCACCCCCTATCCTTCCTTCATGACAACTGGAAGGGCGAACTACACGAAGTGATCCTAAGGACACTGGCGATTGAATATCTTGTCTGCATGTGTTTGTATTTTGTCATTTTTTACTTATTTGACACACCCTGCCTTTCTGAAGGCTCATGTTTGAAAGCTCATGTTAACGGGTGTTGCTTCAGCTGCTCAAGCGAGAAAGATTTGGTCACTATCATATCATGTATTACGCATATTCCCTTTAGTGGAATTCTTTGATGTTACTTATAGGAAATCGGCTGCCTAACATAAAGTGTTAGCAACGATCAATATACTGGTTATTCCAATTGGATCATTGTCCTTTTTCTTGTAGGCGCTTCAGTGGCTCACCCTGGCGTCATGCTAATGAGCTCATGAATTGTTGCCTGTCAGACCTCTGTATGGTAACTCATGTGCGGTAAGATTACTCTAAGCGAATGTGTGATTCAGCGAATCTTTGGCATGGGTACCATAAAGCGTATTGAAATATGACCAGTCCAGTATGAAGAGCTAGAAGTTGTACATACAAATGTCTAAAAATGGAAAGTGTATAACAACACGCTAGTCGCTAAAGCAGCAAGGATGCAAATGGAGAAAATAAAAAGGAAAAAATAAGGAGAATCACGCAAGAAAGGCTTAATCACAAGACAGAAAGAAATAAGCGACAAGAAAAAGAAGTAATCGCGGGCCTTTTTTATCTTTTCCATTTTTCTACCGGTGTCACAGGACCTCCGGCCAACGGCCAATATTCTACTGCTTTCAATTTTCGGCGATTTTGGTCATCCTCAACTTCAGCTCGCGGAAGCATAGTTATAGCTGCTGTAGTAAGGACTCGGAGTGTAACAACTGTAAGGCGAATTTCCATAAGAAGAAGTATTCCCATATGGGGGAGTATTTGCGTAAGAAGACGTATTCGCATAGCTGGAAGAGTTTGTATAGGATGAAGTCGCATAGGATGGTGAGTTCCCATAGGAGGACGTAGTCGCGTAGTTGTAGCTATATGAAGGGCTGTGAGAGTAATCGCCGTAGGACGGGGTTGAGCTCTGCGTACTTCTCCCCATGGAGCTGAAGATGCTCGGCGGGGAGTAAGCAGACAAGGGAGAGCTGCTCGAGGATGCCAGCACGCCGAGGGAGCTATACGCGAGTGGTGTGGATGACTGAGGACGAGTCGTCGTGGGAAGGGAGAATTGGTATTGGCTTTTCGCGCTGGATTTAAATTCCGTTGGCTGGAAAGTGGTCGCTCGTGGGTCGAGGACCTTTTTCGAGCCGGACAAGGAATTGCTCCAGCGGGATAGAGATAGCCCGGCGGGCTTTGCCTCGACTGGCTTTGGCTCAGGCTTCTTGACTTCCTTCTCAGGCTCGGGCTGTTCGTGGCTCTCACTGGCTTTGGAAATGACTTCAGTGGCGGCTTCCTTCTCTTCCTCAATGGGCTTCTCTTGCTTCTCCTCGTCTGCCCATGTTGCGCTCGTCTGCGTCTCTTCTTCCCATGTTGTGCTATCTGGCTTCGCTTCTTCCCACTGGGGTTCCTCCTGCTTCACCTCTTCCAGCTGTGCAATCTTCTGGTTCTCGTCCTGAACCACCTGCTTCTCTTCTTGATTATCAGTGATATCCTCAATCCACTGTGTAGAAATGCCCTCATCCGCTTTCTCCTCAACCACATCAACCTCCACCTTCTCATCTATTGCCTCCTGCCCAACAGGCTCCTCACAGACCTCCACTTCATCCCCATCTTGCACCCACTTCTCCTCCACAACCTCTCCATATCCCTCACCCTCCAACTCCTCAACCTCCCCAACCCCCACAGAAACCTCATCCTCACCCAAAGAACCCCCAACCTGAAAAGCCTCCACACCAACAACAACCCCCCCGTCAAGATCCCCAAATCCCTTCTCGCTCTCTACCTCCTCAGCCAAACCCTCCTCGGCCAACCCCCCCTCCACACAGTCAAGAACCACACCCTCCTCATCGACCCCATTAACCATCTTCACCTCCCCAACCTGCACCCCTTCATTCCCCCAACCGGGGGTCCCAGACTCCCTAAGAACCTGCTCTACAATCCTCGTCGAAATATCCCGAACCTCCTGTCTCCGGCGCTGGCGCTCTCGTTCCCGCCGAGTAGTCCGCCGCTCTTCGACAGAGTCCTGGTACAGGGTGAACCTGGTCTTGAACCAGAGGGTGAAGACCGAGGCCAGGACGAGGGTGGTGGTTCTTTTGCCGACGATGGAGAGGATGAGCAGGAAGGTGAGGAGTTGGAGGGTTGTTGTGAAGAAGGGGGGTGGTGTTGTTAGGAGGGTGGATGTTGGGTTTGACATTTTTTTTTCTTTGTGATGCTTAAGGGTTTGTTGGGGATTAACTAGTTGTAGATAATGGTAGGCAGTCAAATAAACTGTCAAAGTTGATAAGAAGAGAAGAGTAGTAGAAGCGAAGTAGTGGTTGAATATAAACCAAAGATTAATACTACAAGAGGAGATAAAATAAAATAGAAACCCCAAAGAAAATCAGTGAAAAGTGGACAGACGTCTCATCAAAACAAAACACTCAAGCAAGAACCAAAACAAAAGAATCCAAAGAGACTCCAAAATATAATATATCATAAATCGCAATCTCAGGCACAACCCACAAGCCACAGTAGAGGTAATGGGTGCCCAAAGGGCGTCGCGCACGAGGCTGATTACTGCACCCGAAAGTCAAAAACAAGGCAAGAGGGAGAAAGGGGACAGGACCAGCTAAGCTATTTTTGGCCGGGTACGCTGCAATATACAACTCATCGTACGTGGTGTGTTCTTGCGGTAAGGCAAGTCGGGCCACGCATGTCTCGTTGCCAAGGGTTTTGGGCAAATCGTGTTTGAGGTTTTTGTGGAGACGGGCATGCTGGTTTGGCGGGTTGCGAATTGTCTTTTTTTTTTTTTTTTTTAAAAAAAAAAAGAATACTAGGTGAATAGTGATGCTTTGCTATTAATTGGGTGTGTGGTCTTGTTTATTTTTCTTTCTTGGTTTTTTTTCTCTCTTAAATTGTAACAGAGGTGAGGTAGGGTATGACTGGGCACGGGGTCCAGGATAGAAATAAGGTGCGGTGGACTACCCATAACCTTAATGGGACAGAGAACGAAGAGCGCGATCGGCGCGGACACATCCGCTGCACGCCAACCAACTACTAGTAATAGTAACCCATGTAACGGCGGTCAAGTCTGATTGGCTGTGACCCACTGAAACAGAGCGAACAATTGACGCCTGTTCTCTTCGCTCTCCGGCGCTGAGTGGCTGCTTCACGAGACGGTTACAGATATCAAGGCATGAGATGTGTCGCGTGTATATTTGACCACATTTTGGGGATATCATTAAGCTACTATTATATTACACAATTAAGACAGACTGACGCTTGCGCTCAACTTGCAGACCGAATAAACAGAGACGACATTCCCCCCAATGCGGCAATTACCATGTAAACTTTCCAAAGCACCTGAAGCGCGTCGGAAAAGGCGTCTTTTCCTTCCTGGGGCGACCCGAGTGACATGTCAAGGATGTCTTTGGAGGATAGGTAGTTGAATATGACGGTTCCGCTAATGGGGATGGCGATGCACATGCCCCATGTGCGTAGAATCGAGTATATTAGTATCGATGTTGTGGATACCTTTGCGCTTTCGCGGGTTTCTTGCCCCAGGTGGCACTCCGGATTATTTACATGGATACAGAGGTTGTATCCGAATGTGAGCAGAGCAGAGCCCAACCCAGCGACCAGGAAGATGATAACCCAACCGCATGTTGGGATCGACGTATTCAGTAAAAACGAACAGCCCGTTGCGGTAATAGTAAACAACCAGCCCATACGGCTGATCCAGATGGAGACATGGGGCCGTCGGAAAAGCTGCCTTGTGCCCGAGATCATAAGAGCAGGTACAGCTACACCAGTGAGAGCAACAAGGCTCAGCCCTATCAATGTGGTGTTGAGCGACTTCACCAAGATGAGGTAGAGTGGCAGAACATGGAGGTGAGAGGATAACTAAATAATCATTAGCTGTTATTATTCCAAGGAGGCTGATCCGGCTCAAGGGGGCTTACAATAAATCCATGTAGGAAGCCGCCTGTCTGCAGCATTGTTGATGAGAGGTCGCGAAACACTCTTGAACTGAACATTGGATGCATGGCCCACAGCGTCTGATGGAAAATCAGGGCAATTAAAAAGATGCTACCAACACAAATCGGCACTAGCGTTTGCCAGCTATCCAAGGTATTTTGTGTTCCCTCCCACCCGATTCCAGTAAGCAAGGTTCCCATGCCAAGCAGAGTCAATATGGCACCTATCCAGTCCATAGTACGGAACCTGCTCGTAGTGCTCAACTTGTTTTCTTGGCCATGTCCTCTCAGGTCCAATGCAAATGGGATCACCAAGAGGCCCATTGCGCAAAACACGAAGCTGGAATAGAAAGCCCAAATATAGTTTGTATAGTCATGGTATACCCCGCCAGCAACTGAACCAATCACCATACCGATCATTTGGGCGCGGAAGATGTAGGTCGAAAACTGGACTTGATGCGACTTCGGAATAAGCTCTGCAACGATTAACAGCGAAACCCCCACCACTCCTCCTCCGCCAAATCCTTGTATGAATCGACCCGCTATCAGCACAGACAGACTCAAAGAGCCACCGCATATACCTGTCCCAGTTGTCGCGAGAACAGCAGACGTAAGTAGGATAGGTCCATGGCCAAGTACCTCCGCCAACATGGCGAAGAGACCTTGCCCGGACGCGTTGCCAATAAGGTAGGACGTGTTAATCCAGAGGACGCTTTCAAGAGGTTGCTGAAAGATACTTGAGAATCCCTACAACAAATCCATGTCAGATTTTGAAGCCCCATGGATTGATTTGTGCTTCTGTAGACATACATACTGGCATCAAAGGAATAACCACCGTTGTATTAAACGCGTCCATCATCACTAGAATCGATATGCATGTTGTGACAAGCCACTCTTTCACGCCCGGCATCCATTCTGGTTGGCTCGTGTTATCCTCTCGGTAGGTGTATTGGGTGGCCGTGGCGAAGTCTGTAGCGTGGGTAGCAATCAAACATTGTTGGCTATTTTCCCGGTAGGCATTCGATGCGGATTCATTATCCGTGTGGTACAGGATTTTGGACTCCGCGCCCATTGGGTGTAAAAGGCCGTAAAACGAACACTATATGGCAAGAAATCTAGCACCGCACAGCGTACACACAGTATCTAGGGAAGTTGGACCGAAAGTGTAGCAAGAGCAAGAAGAAAGGAGAAATTTTCTTTCCGGTATGTAGTCACGCACATCAGTACCTTTATAGAATCCATATGAGCTGAGGAGGCGGGGAAGCATGCACGCAAGGGATATCAATATCGGGACATTTACCATGGTGAAAGGTGAGAACATATATGATACGTAGTCTCGGGGTTTCTATGGGGGATAAAGCTTGCTGATCAGCGCCGATCATCGAAGTCCTACATTCCAGTCATGGAGTTTCGCCGTTACACCTCACACCCACGGGTTTTGATTGGGTAAATAGCCATCTGGTATGTGAACGATGTCACAGGGAGCACAGGATAGGATTTAAGAGTTGTGCTCCAGCTGGATAGCTACCCGGGTGATCTGGAACTCTCCGTGTTCAGTCACTTATTGAGTCGGGCGACATGTGCTTGGAATGAAGCCCTTCCAGGGTGGCGGGGAGTCAGGCGACGCTTGAATCCTGGTGAAGTACTCTTGTAGCTGTGCGACTCATCGTTGGAAAGGTCCTTAGGCAGTACTCTGTATAAGGAACCCTATGGTGAGCTGTGTAGGTTTAAGGCTGTAGGGTAAGACAAGACACCCACTATGGGGCCCCGCCTCACTGTTCTATTGCTGCAGATCATCCCAAGAAAGGAAAATCGCAGAATGACGGGGGTGCAGCATACAGGCCTGTTCCGAGACATTGATTCGGTTCAGCTCGCCATTTCCGACCACTGACGGCATAGCCCACAGCCATCTAATTAAACTTGGGCAATACATAACCCCCTATGTCCATAAACGCATCGCCCTTGCCATAAATGCAGCAACGTCTTCGCCAATCCACTGCGGGACTAACCCCGTTTTTGTAGGCTCCATTTCCCTGAGATATTTCCCAGCCACCTGATAGAATCAGCGTATTTCCACAGGCAAAAGTCTCAATCTGGAAAACTTTATATATTCAAACTCACAAGAACACTGGACCCATTCCTACTTTCATCCATCGCGACGCACGCAATAGTCTCCGCCACGCGTTGGGGAGTATTAGCCTCAAGCCCGGCTTCCTCCCACCAGTGCGCGAACCCAGCAGTAAGTCGCGTGGGCGTAAAGAATGGGGCAACAGCATTGACCCGAACCCCATATTGCTGAGCGACATTCTGTGACGCTCGTAACAGACCCACGACGCCATGCTTAGAAGCTACGTAGGCCGTTACTCCCGTGCCACCAAAGTACCCTGACGTTGAGGCCATGAGAACAATAGATCCCGACGGCGATTGTTTGGTTTTCATATGATGGAGAGCGAGTCGCAAGGCTTAGGATACAGTTAACACGAACCAGGACTAGACGCGCTGGCGAGCAATAGGGGACACCGACTGTTTAGAGTCCCCTTAATATTAATATCAATTACTCGAAACCCCTCTGTGGATTCTTTTAGATTTCCATCCACATCTACATCGTTTAGGTCTAAGACAGGCAGCGATTCCATCGTCCCCGCATTAGCGATGACGATGTCAATAGCTCCGAAATGCTCCACAGCGCGCTTGAAGAGTGCAGTCATCTGCTGCCAATTGAGGATATCAGCTGCCATGAATAACGCATTTTCCGGGTGGGGGAATCCTCGTATAAGGTTTTCTGCAGCATTCCGGCCTGCATCCAGATCGGATAGCACTACTTTGGCGCCGTTGTCGTTGAAGAGCTGGGCTGTGGCTGCTCCGATACCGTTGGCGCCACCAGTGACAAGTACAACCTTTCCAGATGCCTGAGAGACAAGGGATGGGTCGAGACTGATTTGTTGCATCGTGCGTCGCTGTCTAGAGTCTTGACGGAATGTTACCAGGTCGTTGAGGTTAGGTTTAAGCCTAGGGTTTAGCCATTGACACGCGTGATCAGCTGCGGGGTTCAGCCACCGGGGATTTTCAAAGCCACCAAGACAACTTCATTTTTGCTTGATGTGCCTTAGTCTGTATTTTCTATATCTCATTTATAATCCAAGCACATCTATGGCATCTTATCGGTCACACCAAACTCGATAGCGGTGGCTAGCTACGATTACGGACCTTCCATGTTGCCCAAAGACTGCTATCTCTGGCTGGAACGGTGCGTTCTTCCTAATAAATGATACCTTTCATAGTATTCAGAATTATAAAGACCCGGTAGGTCCTACACAGACCGCCGATCCGGTCTTAGCAACCGGTGGGGCTTAATCAATCGGCTTGTACAATAAAAACAAGTACTCACAAGAAGCGAATCAATAGCGCATCTCTTGACTTTTTCGTATACCATTCACATGTACATCCCACTCGCTTGCATCACAAGAGGACAGGTATTTACCAATCTAAACTAAGGTAATGAGGAAGAAGTTCTGCATTATGGATCCCCTTGAACTTAAAAGGTAGCACCAAGTGATACCGACCCAAATGGACCGTCACCACCATCCACGGGCTTTTATATGTCGTAGATGCATTAAGGCGAGTATGGAGCTCAGTATGCCAACATAGACACCCTCTTATTTCCAGTAATATGTATTGATGAAAGGAAGAATGCTGCCTCTACGGGTCAGCGAAAATGGAACACCCGCGTGAGCTAGGGCTTTCTAGGCTTCTATCGCGGCAATTTAAGCGATTTGCAAGCTCAGTGGCTATAAAGGACGATGAGTGCGATCTTTCGTACGCTCAGCTTCATGCCAAAGCGCTAAATCTGGCTTATCGGATCCGATGTCTACAGGTGCAAACGGAAGTTCCGATTGGGATCCTTTCACCGCGAGGCATCGATCATGTTGTTTCGCAGATTGCTGTCATATATGCTGGGGGGACATGCGTTCCATTAGACGTGAACCACCCTGACCAGTATTTGATTGATCTGCTGAAAAATATCAATATCTCCATTTTGTTGACCGACCAAGCCAATTCACACAGATTGAAAGCCCATGGATTTAGTCATATTGTTGTGGACCACAGGTCGCTGCATACCTTAGGCTGTGAGGAGCTCGGGCATAATGTGATCGATCTGCAGCCGTCGCGATATCGGTCGCATATATTTCATACGTCTGGTTCAACAGGTCGTCCAAAGCCTGTGCAGGTGCTTGCCAGAGGAGTTATCAACTACTGCGTCAATGAAACGTTTGTTCCGGTCCGGGAGGGTCAGCGGTTTGGTCACCTCAGTAACGTCACGTTTGATGTGTCTATCATGGAGACACTTGGATCTTTTCTTCGCGGTGCTACGGCAGTAGTGCTAGATCGTGACACGGTGCTTGATCCCGCTAGATTAGTGAAACGTATACGGGAAGATAAGATCGATGTACTCTGGCAAACCCCAGCACTATTGGCTGCAACGATCAACACCTACCCACAAGCGTACATCACGGTTGACACGCTTCTTACTGGTGGAGAGGTGGTGACTGCCCAGCTGGCGCGGAAAGTACTAGAGTATGGTCCACCAAAGCGGCTATTCAATCTTTACGGCCCGACTGAGTGTACTATGTTCTCGACATTCCATGATATCTCAATAGAAGATGTAGAGAGGGGTAACATTCCTATCGGAAAGCCGATAGATGGATACGAGGTCATAGTAGTGGATGACAGCCTTGACGTCGTACCGCATGGAGAAGTTGGGGAATTGGTAATCGGTGGCAAAGGAGTCGCAGCAGGATATCTCAGCGAGTCCGAAAAGCCCGGCAATGCATTCATCCAGCTAAGACACTTCTGTCCCAATCGACAGGTGTATCGAACAGGGGATCTTGGACGGTGGAATCCAACCGGGTTGCTCGAATTTGTAGGTCGACGTGACAACCAAGTCAAAATACGAGGTCATCGTATCGAACTTGAAGCAGTCGAGGCCATTCTGATGGCGACAGGGTTGGTTTCAGCGGCGGCAGCCGTAAAGATAGACGTAGATAGTAACAGTGACGCCGAGTCGCTTTTGCTAGCGTGCGTGGTACCCAATTCTGAGGATACGAATCCATTGACTATCAGGCAGGCCTATACAAGAAACGCACCTTATCCCATGCTGCCGCGTTTGGAAGTAATAGACCATTTGCCACTGACCAATACGCATAAGATTGATCGTGGGAAGCTGGCTGAGCGATACTCTAAGAACATAGGGCAGAGCGCGACATCCACATTGTATGAGCCGCTATCGCCGATTCAACAAATTGTGGTGGATGTGTTTGGGTCGCAAATAGGACCAGACGACAACTTCTTTGTAATGGGTGGTTCCTCCTTACACGCGGCCCGCCTAGTATCTCGCGTGAAGGAAGACCTTGGTATTCAGCTACGGATAGCGATGGTATATGAACACCCAACTCAACTAGAACTCATGAGCCTTATTGAGTCGCTGCAGAAAGGCGAAGAGTGGACGGATAAGAACGAAACTCTTTGGCAGCCAGACCTGAATCTGGGGAAAGATTTGCGGCCAGTTCCTGGCGATATAGTGGACTGGACAATTGAAAGCGAAGGGCGCGTTTTCCTCACCGGCGCAACGGGGTTCATCGGTATCTTCTTGTTAAAGGAGCTTCTCCTTCGGTCAGATGTTCAGCGAGTGGCATGCTTGGTGCGTGCAACAGATGAGCTAGAAGCCATTAAGCGCATCGTCAAGGCCTTCGATCGGTACGGGCTTCGACCCTGTCACATGGACAAGATCTGGGCCATTCCAGGAGACTTTTCCAAGGAATATCTAAACCTCGATCGCGAAACATTTGATTATCTCGCAGAGTGGACGAGCATCATCTTCCACCTAGGAGCCCGCGTGAATTGGATCGAGCCCTACGAGCCTCACCGGCAGACGAATGTCATAGGGTTGTTGAACATGATTAGATTCGCAAATACGAAGCGCCCAAAGGCTCTCCATTATGTTTCGAGCACCTCTGTATATGGCCCCACGGGACTGTTGACTGGGACGACATACATCCCGGAAGATGAGAATCCAAAATCCCATCTTGCGGCTTTGAAGTACGACACAGGATATTCGCAAAGTAAATCCGTTGCCGAGGTTATTGCATGGAATGCTATCGACAACGGTCTAGCCGTGACCATTCACCGGCCTGGTTTTGTCCTTGGTCACAGCCAAACAGGAACTGTGAATTCCGAGGATTTCTTCAGTCGCGTAGTCCCTAGCTGTGTGGGCATAGGCTGTTATCCTGCACTCACCGACCACCACGATGCCTTCGTGTCGGTAGACTTTGTTGTGTTAGCGCTCTTACACATCGCATCGTCCGAGCAGTCCTTCGGTCAAGCTTACAACCTTGTCGATCATCACGGGGATGCAATGATCTCCCTCCTGGAGATTTTTGAGGGCATAAGCGCAGCCCTTCCAGCAGGCTCCTTGGTCGAGGTTCCATACAACGAGTGGGTGGAAAAATGCCAGTCTCGAACTTATGCAGAGACTCAACACCCCTTGAAGCCACTCATGCCGATGTTGGAAGAAGCCATTCTGGATAACAAGACACGCTGGGAGCTGCAGGCAAAAATGCCAGTCGTTGGTACAGAGAACTTGCGGAATGCGCTCAGGAGGAGCCCCAATCTTCTTTATTTTCCGACGATACGGGCTCTTTTGCCCAAGTATATTCGGCACTGGCTCGAGATGGGCTCCCAGGTCTGATCTAAGAACGGCATATCCAATTTCCCGGTATTTTTCAGGGATCTGAGAAAAGCATTGCTCGAGGAGCTCAGAGGCAAGGTGTCACATCTGCCTAAAGCAAGGGGTAAGGTGAAGACGACGCGCCGCCAAAACAATCAGTGTTCACCAGAAACGAGGGACAGACGCTCTAACTGCATTAAGAGCATAAGAAGCCAGGAGGACTAAATGGGTCTAGACCGTAATTCTTTAGGAGGGTTAATAGTCCAGGCGCTTAGCTAGTATGTCTCATGCGCTCGCATACTGAAAGTTCATTTTCATTTCTTTTTCGGAAATGTCACAGAAGATCCACATCCGAGGTCAAAACGCCATAGCACTTGGCAACAAACTTCATGCCAGAGAGCAAGAAATGTCCATTGGTGAGGCAAGCGTTTTTTGTCAAAGCTGCAGGAATGCAGACAGCTGGTTAAGCGAGCTCCAGCGACAATCAAGGGAGCAGGAAAAGAATTTTTAAGGTTAAAGCAGTGGTTGCCTCTTCGGGGAAAGTAGGCGTGTCTAGATGCGAGGGGCCCAATAGACGCTCTCTCACAATAACAGCCCCAAAACCATTGTCCGTGAGAGAAGAAAAGTAGACCTGATGATAAACCCAATATGTTGACGCCCTCTTATCAAATTAGCTAATCACCTATCACAAACACTAACTAATATTTGGTGGTGTGTAGGCCAGTTCTTGTGACATGTCTCAATGGAGTGCGTTAAGTGGTCAATAGAAGAATGAGGATTTGTCTTGCAGGCGCTAATGCAGACTTGGGAATTCCATTTACATACTTTATGGGCGCACTGTGAATCAACTAGCTGCATTGGAGTTATTACGGCTTCGACGTCTATTTCCGAGCCAGTGCTCAAACGCCAGTGAAAAGAAGCCTAGTGACGCCACGGGCCAGGAGGAGGCATCTCGGATTCTTCATCCGGTTGGATGTTAGCTTCGGGTAAATCCTCAAAGAACCTAGAGGGGCCGACGCAAATTATCCTCGATTGAGAATATGTAAGCCCGATGCTTGGATTATCTGGCGATCTCAATTGGGTGGTAGCCATCCCCAGGATACCTATAGTCCCCCATGGGGAGGTCACAAGTCTAGGGTTTCCGAGGCCATGGAATTACTGTATCGAATCTGGATAATAAACTCAAGAATCATCTTCGTAGGTTCTCGGTCCAGCAATATCCCATGGATTCCACAGCAACGAGGAGTAAAGAAACATAGGACAGATTGCAGTTCCGACGGCCCAGAAAAATCCTTTAGAAGCCACAAAGGCTACGCTAGTTGAATAAATACCATTGTCGGCCGCATGGGAGGCGCAATGAGGTCATCAACGGTCCGGGCGAAGGCGGGGATGGGGTGATGACCAGGTTCTAGAACCGGCGGAGGGAGAAAGGCCCTGTGGCCAGTTCAACCCTTGCTATGGATCACGATAATCGAGAGTTTTAGGGGACCATGGGGTGGTCAATGACTGTTTCCATTCCAAGGGTCTGGGGCTTGGCCAATCATGTGCCTAACACTGCGGCTATGAACCAGAGAACGTCAAGCCCTCTTCCTCATCACCTCAATAATGCCCTCGGTCTAGCCTCTACGGCCTTTCTCCCTGCTATGGAAATGTAGGGCTAAAGATTCCGATTGCCTTTAAGCCAATCACCTCGTGTTTGTGTTTATGATTTCTCTGAAAGTCCGCCCTCGCCCTTGGCTGCGAAGCTTTCACTAGGCCCTTTCCATGGTACCCCTAGTCTTTAGGGTCCTCTTCCTGTCGCCCCCGAGGCAAATCGCTACACCTCATCTCATGATGAATATATGGGGGCTTTCGCTAAATTAATGTTTATTCTGTTGTAGTCGCTATTGTCGATCTCCAGAAGGCTGACCTGCTGACCGTAGGGAGTGCATCTGACTTCACAACAGTTTTTCAAGTTGGTTCAAGCAGACATAGATTTTCGCACCCGCCCTGTTTAATTATAGCATTGTCTTGACAATGCATGGAAAGTGTACTCCAGTCTAAATACAACAAGACCCGTCATTAGCGGTCTAACCCCAAGTCGAAGACCATGGCAGCGGTTGAGCAAGCCTTCAGGGCTGCAGCTGCCGGTTTAGAATGTGCCTTACCATCTGGCATTTATGATTCAAGTCCTTGTCAACCATTGGACTCCCCAACGGAGGAATTGTACCCTTTGCTCATTCAGTTACCAGGGGAGCCAAGCGATGCAAAGGTAGCGTTTGAGAGACAGCTGCAGGTCTTCATAGGCCATATTCAGTTTCTTCAAAACAGTACAGCAGAGGGTGACATATCGCCACCTCATTCAGAGAATGGATACCTCCCCCAATCCACACTGTGTGGGCAGCATACTGAGATGATCATAAGTTCTCAGACCCGAAAGCGGAAGTTTGCATGGTATGTGCATGTTTATTTCAACCAGATTGCCACATCACAAGGCTAAGCAGGGTTTTAGGCTAGATGACATCCCCGCCAGTCGTCAAGTGGATCATAACCCTGAGTATGGGTTCGCAAATGATGATCACTATTCTCTTGTAAAACGGGCTCTCGATGAACAGAAAGACGAAATCAAGTTGCCACGGGAAGTCGTTTCGAGCGTTTTCCGTGAACTGCTACGCCACCGCGCAGCAAACAAGCATCCCGACCACGAGGTGGATCTTCGGAAACATCAGCAGATGAATAAAGCGTTTCAAACAGCCTTACAAGAGATCGCAAAGGTCATTACCAAAGTTGCCAATGGAGACCTATCCACCAAAGTCCCGATTCACCCGTTGGAGATGGACTCGGATATCATCACCTTCAAGGTCACAATGAATGCCATGCTTGATCAGCTGCGGGTTTTCGCCAGTGAGGTCTCAAGAGTAGCATGGGAAGTGGGGACCGAGGGTATTCTCGGTGGCCAGGCTCAGGTATCTGGGATGCACGGCGTATGGAGAGAAGTGACCGATAATGTCAACACCATGGCGCTGAACCTGACGAACCAGGTTCGAGAGATTGCAGCGGTCACCACGGCGGTGGCCCACGGGGACCTGAGCCAGAAGATCGAACGGCCTGCCAAGGGTGAAATTTTTCTGCTACAGAATACTTTTAACACGATGGTAGACCAGCTCCGTACGTTTGCCACTGAGGTTATTCGTGTCGCCCGAGATGTGGGCATTGAAGGGGTTCTTGGTGGGCAAGCGCGGGTATATGGTACTCAAGGAATGTGGAATGAGCTTACAACGAACGTCAATGCCATGGCCAACAATCTGACTATGCAGGTCAGGGACATTGCAACCGTGACCACTGCCGTTGCAAATGGCGATCTTACTCAAAAGGTTCGGGCAGACTGTAAAGGAGAGATACTGGCTCTAAAGAATATTATCAACTCAATGGTCGACCAGCTCCGCCAGTTCGCTCAGGAGGTGACAAAGATTGCCAGAGAAGTGGGGACGGATGGCGTTTTAGGAGGCCAGGCGACCGTCCACGGAGTCGAGGGTGTCTGGAAGGATCTAACTGAAAGTGTTAACAGGATGGCAATGAATCTCACAAACCAAGTCAGAGAAATTGCGGATGTGACCACGGCTGTAGCTCGTGGTGATCTCAGCAAACGCATCACTGCCAACGTGAATGGGGAAATCTTAAGCCTCAAGGATACTATCAACGGGATGGTCGGTCAGCTGAACCAGTTTGCCTCTGAAGTTTGCAAAGTTGCCCGTGAAGTTGGCGTCGATGGAACCCTTGGTGGGCAGGCTGTTGTTGCCAACGTTGAAGGAGAGTGGAAAGCCCTGACAGACAACGTCAACATGATGGCAGACAATCTCACGTCGCAGGTCCGGGCCTTTGGACAAATCACCAATGCAGCCACTGATGGCGACTTTAGCAAACTGATCACTGTCAGCGCCTCCGGCGAAATGGACGAGCTAAAACAAAAGATTAACAAAATGATATCCAACCTACGCGACAGCATCCAGAGGAACACTGCAGCTAGAGAGGCTGCCGAACTTGCCAACCAAAGTAAGTCAGAGTTCTTAGCCAATATGAGCCATGAGATTAGGACGCCCATGAACGGAATTATTGGCATGACTCAACTGGCCCTTGATACCGACGATTTGCCTCCGCCAACTCGAGAAATGCTGAACGTGGTCCATAACCTGGGAAATAGCCTTTTGGTGATTATCGACGATATTCTCGATATTTCGAAAATAGAAGCCAACCACATGAAGATCGAGTCTGTTCCGTTCAGCTTGGGACAGACCGTTTTCAAGGCTCTCAAAATCCTTGCCGTTGAAGCCAGTGAGAGAAGCCTCCATCTTACATACCACATAAACAACTCAGTGCGAGACTATGTGATCGGCGATGCCTTCCGTCTAAGGCAGATTATTCTGAACCTCATCGGGAATGCGATCAAATTCACCGAGACGGGGCAAATCCGGCTTACGATCAAGGAGGCGGCACCAACCTGCCCTCCGGGCAAGTATTTACTCGAGTTCTCGGTCTCGGATACTGGAATTGGCATTGACAAGAGCAAACTGGATTTGATATTCGACAAGTTTCAGCAGGCCGATGGCTCCATGACACGAAAGTTCGGTGGCACTGGTCTGGGCTTGTCAATATCGAAGAAACTGGTGAATCTCATGGGAGGAGATATATGGGTCACCTCGGCCGTGGGTGTCGGGAGTACCTTCCACTTCACCTGCGCCTTTACATCCTTAGATCCCCCTGTCAAGGACATTGCCAAATATGTCATACCATACAAGGGCTGTCGGGTCTTGTTTGTCGAGAAAGCTAATGATCATTGCAACGAAGAATCAAAAAGGATTCAACAAAGACTGCAACAAATGGGCCTTCATGTGGATGTCGTGAAGCTTGAGGATGGCGCTCCACCAACAGAAACCGTTGCTCAGCACGGTAAAGATGTTCGTCGGCAATACGATGTCTTGATCGCTCCAACCATGGACTCGGTATCCCAGCTACGAGATTTCGACCGGTTCAAGACTCTCCCTGCCGTGCTAGTCTGTCCCGTGGTGTCAGTGGCCATGAAATCTGCTTTAGATCTGGGCATCACATCCTATGTGACAACGCCCTGTAGTCCGATTGAACTAGTAAACGGTATCCTTCCCGCGCTGGAAGGTCGCCCTTCTCGCCGTTCGTCGGATGAAACGCGCCCTTTGGCCATTTTACTTGCTGAGGACAACGAGGTCAACCAGAAGGTAGCTCTCAAAGTAATGCAGAGGTATCACCACAACGTGACAGTCGTCTCGAACGGACAAGAGGCCCTGGATGAGTTTCGCCACAAGCAGTACGATGTAATATTGATGGACGTGCAAATGCCGGTCATGGGTGGGTTTGAATCGACTCTTAGAATCCGAGACTACGAGAAGGTCCATACACTTCCGCACACCCCAATCATCGCCCTCACGGCTCATGCTATGTTCGGTGACCGGGAAAAGTGCATATCGGCGGGCATGGACGACTATCTTCCCAAGCCGCTCAACCAGACGCAAATGATGGAGATGATTCACAAACATGCCACCCTTCGGGATGTCCTATGTTGATAGTTACATCAAAAGTCCACCCTTATGACTAGACCAGGCGGTCGATCTCAGGGCTACTTAGTGATACTCCCACTAAGTTTGACGATTTTAATGTGCATTGACTTGAGGTTAGATGTATGATGGCTGCAATCTTTTCATTCTCTTTTATCCTTTCCGTCGCGTTTTGGTTTGCTCTCAGCTTCTTATACCACAACTGCTATTCTTCCCATAGCTGTATATAGTTTGACATAGCCACGAAATTTGATACAAAGAGGATGACGGCTTACGCTGCCTATAACTCGGCTTTAAAATGATTCAAAATGATTCACCACCATACCAGATACACCAATGCAGCTTCTGTTCAATGGTTCCCAGTCTCCAACCACATACACGCCGTAGTCGATATACCCGACGCTCCGTACTTGGCCAAGTCAATAACAATGCTATCGTTGAGATCCTTGAAGCCCAGCTTCTTGTATAAATCATAGCCCACTTCTGAAGATTCCAACCAGACCGGCAGGTTACAAGTTGTAGCCTCTTCCAGCCCCCTTGCGATAAGATTCGCACCAATCCCCTTCCTCTGGTACTCTGGGAGAACGACAAGGACTCTTAGAACTGCAGTCAAAGTGTCAGCGCATAAATGTAGATTTCTTGAAACCCTTCCAGCAGATGAAATAACACAATATCCATGAAAAAGAAGAAAGAGTAAACTCACAAGCAAAAGGCCGCCCACCAATCCATTTCTCCTGTCTCGCGGCCGCCCCCTGGAAATACTCCTTATGCGCCTCAGGACTGATAGCAGACTCAGGCGGGGCACCAAGCTCCTCTGAGAGAGCTTGCGAGCCTCCCGATCGCAACTCGCGATCAGGATACAAATTCCACCAGCTCCAGCCTACAATCTTATTCGTGTCGTTGTCGACGGCTTTCACGAATCTTGCCGTTATATCGCCGGTGATGAGTTCCGCCAGCTCGTCTGCGAACCCCTTCAGGTTCTCCTCTGTCGGAGGACCAAACATGAGGTCGTTGAGTATGCAGTCTCGGAATGCATCGCCGTGGACGCGAGTTAGTGAGGGCGCATCTTCTGGGGATGCAGGGAAGATGGAGATTGTTGGTCGAGTGGGCATTTCGGTTGTGGTTTCTGAGATTCCCGGTTGGGGTGAGTTTATGGAGATGAGTTAGCTTTTCCTATGAGTGAGTCTCTTTATGTAAGATGGCCCATTAGGCATCATAATTTTGGGTCGCTTTTCCCAGCGTAGGGTTACATACTACAAGTTCCTATTTGGGACCCCGACGGGATCATCGGATGTCTCTACTCCACCTTTTCATAAGATTCATCTATCGCCGAGTTTCCAAGCTCTCATGCGAACTATCATGGCTCACCCCGGTCCCGAGATGGGCTGGAAAGCCAATAGCTTCACATCTCCAACATCAGTCAGACAGTCTTCTTATCATCCGCCTCCGGGGCCCTCGATCAGCCAAGACGCTTACCAATTATATACGAGTTATTTATGTCAGAAGAAGCGAGACTGCCTTTATTCATTCGTATATTTTAATATGATCCTCCTCCAATAATATATTCCCCGTCATGCTCCTCCATTAAGCAATTAGATCAACCCATTGGACGTATCCAGGTACATACTCCTGACCATGAGCAACCCTATAGTGTAACTACAAGTAAAAGAGAAAGCAACCCTAGAAATAAAAAATATAGAGATACTATTTGCTCACTTTAGACCTACTCTCTACTAGCATGGAACCTCGGAGGATCTCCCGGACCTCACCCGCTCAGTCCAACAGCATAAAACACACCCAAGGCCCACACCCAAAAGGCCAACGACAACATCCATACATTCGCCAACCACCCCAACCACAAACATGACCGCCCTACTCAAGCTATCCACTCTCCTAACCCTCATCCTCCCCATAACCGCAATCAAGAACCCAATCCTCCCAGGCTGGAACCCCGATCCCTCCATCCTGCGCCTCAACAACGAATACTACCTCACAACATCCTCCTTCGAGTACTTCCCCGGCCTCCCCATCTACAAATCCACAGACCTAGCCAACTGGACCCTCCACTCGCACGCCCTAACAAGACCATCCCAACTAGCCCTCTACGGGACCCCAACAGGAGGCGGTAAGCCACCCATCCCACACCATCCCAAACACTAACCCTAACGCGAAAAACAAAAGGAACCTGGGCCCCAACCCTATCCCACATAAACAGCACCTTCTACATAGCCAGTATGACGCGCTGGACCTACGACCCGATCGCCAAAGTCTGGCCGCGCATCACATGGATCTCGTCCCCCGATCTAGAAACCTGGAGTGACCCCGTCTGGGCCGAGCCATGGGGCATCGACCCGTCTTTGTTCCAGGACCCTGTCTCCGGTGATGTCTATCTGAACCTGATGGCGCCGGATAGCAAGGAAACCGGGATCTGGGGCATTTATCAATGCCAAGTCAATCTTCGCACTGGGGATTGTGTAGATGAGTACCGGTCCTTGTGGAACGGGACGATGCCACATGATGCTAGTGCCAGGCCGGAGGGCCCGAAGATGTTTATGAGGGGGGGTTGGTATTATTTGCTTATTGCTGAGGGTATTTCTTCTTTTCTTCCACTATGTACCTTTCTGCTAATTTTCCCTGGATTGAGTTTGGAGAGGGTGTTGGGATGGGTATGTGCTGTGAATGGGTATATGCTGATTATAGAGTATAATGTATGAATAGGCGGAACAGACGATCTCCACCGCGCGAGCATCGCACGATCACGATCGCCGCAGGGTCCATGGACGCCGAACCCGGAAAACCCGCTTCTATTTAACGGAGCGTATGGATTCGATAACCTGACCGTGCAGTCGACGGGGCATGCTACTATTTTCGATACCGCCGACGGGGACTCGTATGCTGTGTACATAGCCCGGAGGAAGGTCAACGGGTCGTCACCGTTAGGGCGGGAGACCTTCCTCTCTCCTGTAACCTGGAAGGACGGGTGGCCTGTCATCAACGATGGGCGACCAGCTCTCCTGAGCGAATCCTTCGGTGGCGTGGTTGACCAAAGCAACCCCCAAGAGACCTGGGTTGATCGATTCGACGGATCTGTTCTTGGGAACGGGTGGTACCAGCTTCGGACACCGTACACGGAGAACGTTGTGCTCCAGGATCAGCGGGGTGTAGTCTTTCGACCGAACGTGTACTCCCTCAGCGAGAGGGATGTCCCGGCGGCTATTCTGCGGAAGCAGACGTCGTTAAATATGACGTTTAGCGCGGAGTTGCTTCCCATCATGTCTGATCTGCGGAGGGGGGAGACGGTGGGGATAAGCGTTTATTTAAGTGAGTTTCAGCACCAGGATCTCGGGGTTCGGGGGTGTGTGGATGGGACTGGTATGTGTGTTTACACGCAGCTTTTGAGGAACACGACGGTTGAGGTATGAATGGTCCCGTTAGCTAATGGTGGGTGCGGTGCTGATTGAGACAGTATAATGAGGTGACGCTCGATGCATCGGGGAGGGATTGTGTTGTGCTGCATATTCGAGCTGAGCCGCTGCATTATCATTTTGGGTACAGTGTGGGCGACTCGCGGGTGCATTGGCTGGCATCTATTGAGTCGAAGTGGTTGGCTTTTGCACCGCCGGGCTGGTTTGTCTTTGAAGGGGCCAGTTTTTCCCTTTTTGCTAGTGGGAATGGAAGGCCGTGGTCTGTTGGGGCGCCTGAGGTTGGGTTCAGAAGTGTTACGGAGAGGTACTTTGAGGAGATTATTCCGGATTACGATAGATGGGAGTAGCTGGGTCAAGGTGGGGATAGACATAAAAAATAGCCTTTATTCGCATTTACTGTCTAACTTTCATCCGTCTTGTCGGAGACATACTATGCGAGTCGATAATCCCCTCAAGTCAATGCATTAACGAAGGCGATGATTGATCAAACATAGGACATTGAGATATAATCATAATAAGCTATCATTTCAAACGTGCATGTCACAGACACGCCACTCTAACCTATAATATAGGATTATGTACAGCCTCTGCGTAGCAGAGTATATGAAGTATCATTCCGCATTTAACACTTGAGCTCGATGGCTATTATCAGTCAGCAACTGTTCGCAGCAATTCATATCGTCGGGACATGCTTACCATTCGCGTACAAGGCATAAGAGTCAGCGTTGTTCAACGCATCCTGTGCGCTCAGCTGAGTAGCGGCGTCATAGCCGTAGCCCAAGTCATCCGTGCCGGGCTGGTAGACGCCAGGGGCGTGAGTGAACTCGTGAAGAGTGGTGGTGGCCTGGTCCTGGGCGTGGCACTTCTGAGCCAGGGGAGGAAGCTCAGAGTAGTAGATATCGCAGTTAGCGATCTCGTTCTTTGAGGGCAGGGTGTAAGCCAGAACGTTCGGCTCACAGTAGCCGTAGGGGTCGCTGCAGTGGTACGTGGTAGAGCCGCCGGAGGTGGAGCTTGCCTCCTTAGCGACAGCACGCAGGCGCTCAGCAACGGTTGTGCGGGTCTGTTGGTCGGTGGTCTTGAAGTACTCCTCAAACTTGGAGGCATCACCAGACTCGGCGGCTTCGGCAGCCTGGTTAGCCAGCTTGGCGGCGTTGGACAGGGCAGTGGTCAACGCAGACTCGGCATCACCCTGGCAGTCGGTGACCTTGGTGCGGCGAGCGAGCTGCGACAGCGCCTTGACGACCTTGGCGGCCTTGCCACCGTCAACATTGACGGTCAAGTCGTTGGACTTGTAGGGGATGTAGCCGGTGATCTTGCCGTCCACGACAATGGGAACGAATCCGTGGCTGCGGATGGAAACCGGGCCGCCGGTAGCCAGATCGCTGGTGGAGGCGATATCGAACTCATCTTCCAGGGTCTCACCGGCAGCGAGAGAAGTGACAGCGTCCTTAGTGAGGCCACTGCTCTTCAGGCGGCGCTGGATACCCTCGAACTGGACCTCATCCTCTGGAGGAATGTTAGTAAGCGTTATTGGCATTCATGCCCGATAGGTGGTCAAGGAAAACGTACGGCCACGGTAGATGGAAACCTTCTTGACAGGGCCAGCGTCCTTGAAGAAGTTCAGGTGGACGAAGGACACAGCCTCGCTGCCGGTGTTCTTGACAACCGCCTTCACGCGAGTGTTGTCGATCTGGGTCAGCTTGACTTCAAGACCAGGAGACGAGCTCCCAGCGGTTGGCGCCGCCACAGCAGTGGAAGCCAACGCGAAGATTGCGGTAGAGAGAGCAGTGACACGCATTCTGGTGGTTTTGGAACGAGGAGCTGTAGAAAGAAAGTTGAAATGTGGAAGATACTGAACAAGGTTGTCTCAAATCGCCTTGAATCCTAAGTGAAGAGCTGCTGGATAACAAGGGCTTTTATAGCCTCGGGTTCTTCTTCTCTGATGGCCCTCATAATAGTCATTATACACTTCTCCAAGCCTCGTCTCGGGCATAGCTCCGGCATTTCTCGCTGTAAAGAGAAGGTAGTATCCGAAGCTGCATTGTTTAATATCACGGATCTCTTGGCGAAGGTAAAACTGGTCCTCACATCTTCAAGATAGAGAAACAAGATCACAAGTGAAGGCTTCTTTCTTTCGTCCTAAGCTGATTTCGGTGACTTGGCCCGGCGGAGGCCGGAAGACAGTGTTTTGTCTGTTTCAGTATATGATCTGCTCGCCTCCACCGATAAGGATGGGGCCGTTGGATCTGGTCTCAGCAGACCAGTCACTATGCCGCCGGTCTCCCGAGTCTTGGCTATTGTCCGGCTCTCGAGCCATGTTCCTGTCGCGGTGAAGATCTTCAACCTGAGAAAGTAGTGAATCACCGGTATATCGAGTGAGGATACACATCAAGATGGTGTTAGTCGAGTTATTTCTTGGCCTCGGGATAAGCAACGCCCAGATGCTTAGCGCACAGTCCACCCCACAGATGATTCACCGAGGATGCTACCCAAGAGTTTCTAACAGATTGCAAATAAATTGCCAGGCAGAAGCCCTGCAGCCTCGGATGCAGGGAGTTTCCTTCCCCTAGTCATGAGAATACCCCTCATACCTACACCACGCCACGCAGGCTTGGCTCGTGGTTTCACTTCCGATCATTGGCGCGGGAGTAAAATAAATCGCCGATCGCGCAGCTTGGGTTTCATTGCGAGTGCCGTGACGACATTTAGTTGAAACAGATGCGAGGCTGGCTTTTGCGCAGGTGGCGAATGGCTGCCTGCAGTATAACTTCCCGGCTGTGAAATGCCGCTGTCTTCCCTGCACTTTCTCCACGTCACCCTCTCCCTGCTCCCCTAATTTGTTCCCACTGAATCCTTCATCTCCTCAATAATGATGGGCGCAGCTGTAGCTCTCCAAGTCCTTCTCGCGCCGCAGCTGGTTTCAATCGACCAAGCGTCGTCCCAGCAGACGGCTGTGTCTGTCAAAGCATCTATCCAAAACCCTTCCAATGAGCCAGTGACGATGCTCAAATGGGGTACTCCGTTCGACCCAAAAGCCGGCATCCTCGGGGTTTTCCAAGTGCAGGATGAAACAGATGGCCAGGCTGTCCCCCTTGACACCATCAAGATCTCCCGCAAGCTCCCTCCCTCCGCAGATGACTTGCTTGAAATCGCTCCAGAGAGCACGGTTGACACCGTTGTGACTCTCCCCCCTATGCCTCTCCAGTCTGGACATGACTTCTCGATCCGTGCCCATGGGAGGTGGCATGCGGTGTGGGAAACTCCTGTGAGTGACGTCCATGACAAACTTGAACAGCTTTCAGACGCAAACCGGGGTGATTTCGAGTCGAACGCCGTTCAGTTCAAAATCGAATGAGCCATGCTGAGCGAGTTATACGCCCCATTGAATGGCCTTTATGTACTGCATGTTATGTCTATCTCGTTCGATACTCCGTCAAAGTCGACGTAAATGAATCATGTTCTTGTATTATATGAAAGATCAATCTTGGATTCTTATTCTTGAAGTCGTAGATAGGCATTGTCCACGTCGATGGCAGTTGCGCCCGTGTTCAATGGCTGAAGATAGTAGATCATCAGGGCATCGCTTGATGATTAAAACAATACAATCGCTCTCTATATTTACTCTATTGTCGGTCCTTTGCCAGCTACTCGAGCTTGTCCCGCTCGGGCGCGCGCGAAAAGCGCGACATCTCAGCAGACGACCTTGCACTCTGCACTGTGCTAACCGCATGGAATGAGAAATCGAGTTCTCCAACCAACTTCTTCACGTCCCTGCTCCGAATTAGTCGCTGTATCACTGCAACGCGGGCGGCTTCACTCACTTCATAAGTCTCTCCACGTCACCACCTATACATCGTGTGGAGATTTGCAAAACTGCAAAGGTAGCAAAACCTGGCTCCGCGATATGTTTCAGACTTAGAATATCCTTGTCCATTGCTTCGAGCCTTTTGGTAAAGCTGTACGGTCTGGGTGTCTTTAAGTAAGGGGGAAGAGGCCTCTGATCGGTGATACTGGCAGAGAGAAGGCATAGCACTGTGGTGATCTCATGGCTCGTGACGCCTGCACTGGCAACCAGCCGTTTAAAATCATGCAGCCAGACAGAGTTGGATTCTTCATCATCACCCATATGCAACAGCGTGTCTGAAGCATATCCCAGAAGACTCAGGTAACTCACGATGCTATGGAAGGGTTAGCTCACGGGGCAATATTGAAGGAATGAGTAATGCCTACTTTTCGATACATGCTATAATGGAATCGTACTGCTTCTTGGGGAATCGGCCACCAATCGGCACCTCCCATTTGAGGAACTCGGAGTAGGTTCGGAGGTTATTCAACATCAACATCTGCTTGGAAAACACCTGGTTACGGGACTTCAAAAGCTTGCGCCCCGCCGACGTCTTGAGCGCCATATCACCTACCTCACCGCGCACTCGTGCCGACACGGTCTCGTGGATGAGCGAGTAGTAATTGGCCAGAAGGTACAAAGAGGCACCCAGGCTTTGACGCAGCACGGAGTGTTCCGAAATAGGATACGGAAAGAATGTCCAGAAAAACGCCACGGCAATGCCACCGGTCACCGTTGCCAATCGATAGGGCGCAAGGAGATAGATGGGGTAGTATGACTGGCCGTTCGAGGTTGCGACTTGCTCACCGACTTTGCGAACCTGGAGTTCATATCCAACTATCATAGACGTTGAGATAATAGTGATGATGCCAATGATTCGGAAGCGGAATAGCTTGATTGGCACATAGAAAACGCACGATAAAAATATGAAGAAGAAAACAATAATTCCGGGTGTCTGTTTCCCGGGGATGTACCAGCTTAAAAAGCTGAGAACCATGGCCAATACAGTGCCAAGTATACGGAGCACAAAGCCGAATATACTCTGTCCAGAGGTAGGGCTCATGCTGAGATTAACCATGATCATGGCCCAAATAAAGCGTTGCTTAATGAAGAAGCCCTGGGTATCGTGAAGGAGGCCAACAATGGCGATGGTCATCGTGGCGCACGCAACCCGGAAACCGTACGCCGACTCTTGAGTGCGGAACATCGCAGGAATGAGCCTGACCTTATCACCTATTTTTTGAAAAGTGGTCTCAGGCCGCAGGTGCTCTGGGTCCTTCTTCCGTTTGTAAGCTTCACCCAACTGAAG
The DNA here is from genome assembly GCF_009193645.1 of Aspergillus pseudonomiae. Taxonomy (NCBI): domain Eukaryota; kingdom Fungi; phylum Ascomycota; class Eurotiomycetes; order Eurotiales; family Aspergillaceae; genus Aspergillus; species Aspergillus pseudonomiae. The sequence continues at coordinate 205,728 of NW_022476032.1, read as the reverse complement.
AATATTATTCTGAGCGTTGATGTCGCCCAGGTTATCATTTTCGTGTGTGTCTTCCGCCTTGAGTAAACTTGTGGCCCATTTTCGCAAACGCTTCCAGCCCGGTATAATCAGGTGGCGTCTTGAAAGCTTTCCACTTTCACGTTTGTCGTCCGCGAACTTTACAAAGTCAAGTACCGTCTGGCCGGTTGAGCTGAGCAGCTGCTCCATCTAGTCATTGTCAGCATCTGGTAACAACCAAGAGGCACTAGGAGCAAGGCACTTACATAGAGGAACAAGTACAGCTGTCGCTGACTCCGCTCTCGGCCAATGAATGGATTGCCATAGCTGATGTCTTCCATGTCATCCGTAGGGCGATCGAAAAAGTCTTTCGGCAGTTTAATTCCCTTTTCTTCACTCCACGTTCGAAGGGCAATCCGCTTAGCAACCTTGAAGTCACGAAGTCTCTGTTCAAGATGGGCTGCGAACTTTTCGTCGCCCGGAGACGGTACCGCCGAAGCCTCAACATCTTCCACACCACTCGATGACGTCTCACCATTTGTAGCAGTAGCATTCTTCTTCGGTGGCTTTGCCAGTTTGAGCACAAATGTGATATGCTGGAGACCCTCGTCTATCGCCTGGATCATAGACTTGAACGGGTCATGCACCGCCCGCATGATATCGTTCCATTCTTGGACCACGCGATGACGTACCAGATCCGGTATATCAGTCGCCGTGGGATCGAGGGGCGCATTCCATTTATTATATTCAGAGAGGCGCTGGAACAAGTCCACCGTAAAGCTCAAACCCACGACAGGGATCATGACTTGTCGAAGGTTTCGAAAAATCGCTTGAAGATCATCGGGCCCGAGATTGCCGAACGCGACCTCACGCTTGGCGAAGGTCAAATCCCCGTGAAGCTTACCATGAATCTCGGTGATTTTCTGCACTGCTGTCCGGATGGCTTGCGCCTCTGGACTGTACACCTTGCCGTCCTTGGTGATTTTTTCTACCTTGGAATCATATGTTTCTGCTCTACCAAACATGTCACTCTCTTCCAGAGACTCGAAGTAGACTGTATGAGCTTGAAGAGCCCCGCGCAGGCATCCCACATAGCCGGCCATCTGCTTGAACACTACCGTCCGCGAAGTGACGGGATAGATAAATAGGCATACGCCAGTAGCCAGGGCCAAGCCTACCAGGCATGTCTCAAGCAATTTCGTGACCGTAGATATAGCAGCAGCCATTGTCGTCATGCGGGGAGCATAACTGAAAGTTACGTTGGCCACAATCGAGTAGATGATAACCGGAAACTGGAACTGCTGGAACTTGGCCCGAAACGAATGGACAACGTAAATTTGAAAGAACAGCCAGACACCGCTAACAGCCGACGCCGACTGGTTATACGGCGTGTTGACAATACTCTCACCTGCGCTAGACACCACCTCCGTGTGCTGCCGTGCCTTCACACACGAGTACATCATGAGCAGGGTAACAGCGGATGCCACACACACGGCCAACACGTCCAGGACCACCATCTGGATAAACTTGGCGCGAGGCTGGATTGAAAAGCCCAGGACCGATATGATGGCCATGAGGTATCCCACCGTATTGAATCTGGAGGCCACCGAATCGGCCTGAAACCTGGTTGATGTTAGTCACCTAATCGACAAGCTGTTTCGCCAAGGTCTTACATCGCCAGGGCAATTGTCGGTGGAATAGCGCCTCTATACAATGATTAGCTCATATACCGGATAGCTATTATGAGTTCTTACTTCATCATCAAGAGAACAGTCGGCATATCCAGGTCCAGACTATTCCAACCTGATTTCAGTTTCGTCATAAGGCCTTTCTTTTGTTTATTCTCTGCCTTGGCCTCCGGCTCCTCTGGCAGCGCCCATTGCGAATCCTCGGAGCTGCGTTGCGACATGTTGAGTCGCGTCGTGCTCTCCTAGACACACTCTCTGTTCCCTTTCCAACTCCCGGCAATTAGGATCATGAGAATGCCGATCAGAAACCCCTCATGGATCAACTTCCGTTTTGGAGCACGTGACCGGGTGGCTGTGGTGAAGCGATTTTCCCATGCAACTATCCCAAGTCCAACGCGCAGTGCGAGAGGTATGTCGCCGGTTCCAGTTGGAAAGAATGAGCGGGGATAGCAGGGGTCTTCAACGAGCAAGGATGAAAGTCAAAAAATTCATGTTGACTCCACGTGGGGATGGAGTAAGGCTTTGAGCCGAGAGGAGGCCGCGGACGACGATCGGCGCCAAGAACATTCTTCTTCTGTGAACGGTGAGGAAGGATGCTGTCCCCACATAAAGCGACATCGGGAAGTCTGGGGAAGAGCGATATCTGCGTCATTGTGCATGTTTATGACTACCAGATACTATACAGAGGAGAATTGACGAGAACATGTGGAAAGCACCTGATATCAAAATCTGGAGTTCGGCGTCAAGCATAACCCGGCAGAATTAAGATGGTTCTCGGCGTACTATGAGAAAACATCATCGGACTGATGATTGTAAAATTTCCATAGATTTATCATACCAACAACCAGGCATTAAAACACATTAGTCAGAGCCCGACCGGAGTTAACTAACTAACTAACTAACTAGTTAACTTAGTTATCAATCGAATTATGTTCGTTCCATGTAACTTGTCGCTATCGCCGTCATATTCCTTCTAAACTCAATCTGGTTAAACGCCATACCAGGATAAGCTCCCTATGGTTTAGATCTCGAATATCATCACAACCAAGACATTTGGTAATAAAGCTTCCTCGGTTCTAGAAACAAATCATATAGCTACTCATTCCTATGCCCAAGTTCACATGAATCCTCTCAGGCACACAAACATGCCAACAACACATCCAGAACACTACGCCCATGCAAAGCTACACAAGCGCCCAATTCGATAACACTCATGCATTAATTAAACCAAAGAACCCGCCAAGAGTCGCCTTTACCCCTGAACAAACAACCGAAGATGAAACGAAACAAAGCAATCGATCCCTCCCCCACAACCCATTGCCTGTCTATAATTCCACCTATCCACCTCCAACCCCGGATGTATACAACATCGAGCCCTTAAGAATGTCTACCCCGGACCACCTACCAACAGGCGTCCCCAAACGCAAACCCGTGCCTCCACCACCACAACCACCACAACCAGCACCAGCAGCGCCAGCAACACCAACAATTGACCAACTCAAACCCCACCCTCAAACCCCAAAATGGCCTCCAGCCCAATGGACCCAACTCCCCAGAAAGAAAAAACGCCTTGTCCTCCTCGCAATCGCCATCGCCATACTCCTCCTCGCCCTGATAATCGGTCTCGCAGTCGGTCTAACCCGGCATTCGTAAGACTCCCTCTGACCTACTACACTCACTCCAAAATTCCAGCCATACTAAGATTCTGGCCTCAACCTCAAAAGCAAACAAAACCTGCCCCTGCCCACAACCAACGGAGGGCCCTACACGGGCGACCTGACATACTACGATCCGGCGCTGGGCTCATGCGGAATAACCAGTTCCAATTCGGACTTGATCTGCGCGGTGTCGCATGTTCTCTTTGATGCTGCGTCAACGGGGTCGAATCCGAATGCGAATCCGCTGTGTGGGATGAAGGTGAGGTTGAAGAGGGGGGAGGCGAGTGTTGATGCTACGGTTGTGGATCGGTGTATGTATTCTTTTCTTTTCTTTTTTCCCTCTTTGCTTTGGTGCTATTTTCCTCGCTGGGGTTAATGGTGGCTGTGGGACTAATTATAAGCTGTTAGGTACCGGATGTGCCGTCAAGGATCTGGATGTGAGTCGGGCGGTTTTTAAGAAGTTGGCGGATTTGGATCTGGGGCGCGTGAGTGTGGACTGGGCTTGGTTGGAGGAGGCGCCTGTTTCTGTGAGATGAGTTTTTCATGAGGTTTATGATATGACTGGATTATTGGCATGTTATGTTTCATGAGGTTTGCGATTTGCGGTTTTGTATGGTTTTGGCTGGCTATGTACATATAGATACGGTTATGTCGTTAATATTCTGGCCACTCGGGGTCAACCTGTTCGCGCCAGGCGCGCAATCCACCCCGGATATCCGCCACAACTCTTTCGCCTCCACGGTCCAGGCCCAGCTCCTTCAGTCGTTTGACTGCGATCTGGGAGTCGTTTCCGAGTCGACACACAACATAGATCGGATCGATGGAGTCCGACGAGGCGATATCTGCTGGCAGCCACGGGGGCAGTGGATTCGATCCATTGGCTACGTCGTTATTCTGGGCGGCTTTCGTCGTTGACGACAAGATGGACGAAATGGGGATATTGATACTATTTTCCAAGCTGCAGATGTCGAATTGAACCTTCTCCCGAACATCAATGATCGTGGGTCCCTTGCTGACTGCTCCGATGGCGTCAGTGGAGTCTGCCAGCGGATGCTTCGTCCGATATTCCCGCGGCGAGATGCGCTCTTCCGGGAGCAACAGCTTCTCTGGGCCGACACTTCCACAGAAGAAAACATAGTCGGTCGACCCTGTTTTGACAGTTTCCAACGTCACGCTAGCCTCCGCAGAGCACACCGCGCAATTTGGTCGGCGCGAACGCAGTTTAATCGTTCGGAACAACGGGGACGAATAGGCCGAAAAGATATGTAGTGATGGCGGCTTAACATCCTCGTCTGCAGCTGTAATCACCTTGATCGCCTCTAACGCCTGCAGTACTCCCATTGTGCCGACAACCGGACCAAGAATGCCACCGTCCGCACAGCTCAGGATACTATTTGCCGGAGGCGGCCGAGGGAAAACACATCGATAGCATGGGCCCCCAGTCTTATCTCCTACCGGTCGGGGAGGGTTATTCAGCACCATAAGCTGGCCCTCTGTCCGCAGAGCAGAAGCCGAAACCAACGGCTTCCCAAGCAGAACCGCCGTATCCGAGATCAGATAACGCGTCGCGGGGTTATCCGTACAGTCGAGGATGAGGTCGTAGTTCTTGAAAATGTCCGCCGCATCTTGGGGCGCTAGATGCGCTCGGTGCGCTATATAAGTCGGGTGAGGGTTCAAGCTAAGAGCAAGTCGCTTGTTAGCATCCACATTGAAACGCGGGTCCACAGACAAAACTCACTCGCGCAAAGACTCAATCGCACTATCCACCTTAAACTTTCCGACATTCTTGGTCCGATGGAGCACCTGCCGATGAAGGTTCGAAGATTCCACCGTATCCCCATCCACAAGCCCCAGTGTGCCCACCCCGGCCCCGGCGAGATACTGCGCAGCCGGACATCCCAAGCCGCCCGCCCCGACAATCAAGACCTTTGCAGATCGAAGTTTCAGTTGACCTGCAGCATTGAACAATAGTCTTTAGCAATTGCACCTCAAGGGACTTTGGTTTTGACGAGAAATCCACTCACCCTGTAACCCCACCTGCGGCACAATCATCTGTCTTCCATAACGTCGATATTCCTCGTCCAAGAGCGGCCACTTTCTCTTGTCACTACTTTGGGCGCTGGTCGTAGCGGAAGGGTTTGGGACGTCCTGCGCCCTGGCTTTAATAGCCGCTTGCTCTGCACTCTCGAGTTCGCGTTTCAGCCCAGCTAGCTGTGCTTCAGTGGCGGCGATCTGAGCGCGCAAGGAGGCGCAAGTATCTTCGATGTCTCCCATTTCTAAGCGATAGAGGGGTCAACGGGTTATAAGAAGTGCATAGGCAGTTCCGCCTTCAATCGCAGAATAAAAAGGGCGGAAGATGAACCCCGCGCGAAGATTCTCAGCTGCTCTTATCGGATCTCGGCCATCTGAGACTAAACCTATTCAGGTAGTAGTACCATCTTGAGATTTCGGTGGTTTTTCCGAGTTTACTTGGAGCATCGAACGAAAGCATTCGAACTAAAATGAGCTTAAGAGCTTAAATCAACTGTCATTTACTTGATAGACCCATAAGCTAATGTGAAAGTAGCTTTATGTACGCACTCCATCGTCCCCGCCCTCTAGTTGCCCCACAATCTCGGTATGTGGCTCAATATAGCGCTTGAGCTTCTGTCTGAATAGGGTTCGTTGCTCAAATGCATAAGCCATACCTATCAGCGTCCTCTCACTCCAGTGTGCCCCCATAAAGCTTATCCCGAAAGGAATATTCTCGGCAACCTGAACCAGATTGCCGAACTTGTTGTATACGGTTTCCGTCCCATTCGGGTATGCTCCAAGCGGGACTGTGATGACCGGTGTACCGACGACTGATGGGATGTAGGCAGCGAGCGATGTAGGAAGAATGAGAGCATCGAGCTTGTGGCGCGTAAGAGCCCCCAGCACGCCTCCTTCGCCTCCTATGCGGAGATTATTTTGGTACATTGGCCAGAATTCTGGAGAGGTGTTGTTAATTCCGACGGCAAGTGCCGTATCCCACCGGGCCGTGTCACGTCTTGGGTAATCCTCTCGCGGGTCACTCTGTGTGTATTTGCTGAGGTCCTGTAGGGTGTGTATGCTATTCGGATTGGTCTCCAGCTTAGAGAGATAACTCTGGATATTGGAGATGAAATCGGCATCAAGAACCTGTACTACACTCTTGCTCTTGGCAAACTCCTCCCAAGCTGTGAAATTCGCATTTTGCACAATAGTAGCACCCGCCTTAGCGAGTGTAGCTATGGCGGCTTCGAATGCGGAGAGAATTGCCGGTCCCTGTGATTCCATAGCTAAGGAGGCTAGGACATTCCGTGGGATACCAATCCTCTTCCCTTGTATTCCGTCCAACTGGCAGGCATCAGCATAGGAGGGGACAGGTGGGTCAGGTGAAGCAAGTGTGTAGTTATCTCTCTCATCTCTACCTGCGATGGCCTCCAGAACCCACGCTGCATCTCTGACTGTTCGAGCCATTGGACCAATGGTGTCTTGGCGCTCGCTAACAGGGATGACGCCGTAGCGCGAAGTAAGGCCGACTGTTGGTTTGATTCCGACAATGTTGTTGACCTCGCTGGGAAATAGTATGCTTCCCATTGTCTAGACTCCTGTGTTAGCATATGATGGGCCTACATGCGGCACAGTACGCTGCCACTTACTTCCGTTCCAAGCGCTGCTAAAGCCAGTCCGAGATCAACAGCCACGGCGCTACCACTTGAGCTTCCTTCAGGGTCCTGCATCGGATGATAAGCACCCAGGGTTTGCCCACCCCTAGGACTCCAGCCGCTGGATGTATTCGACGAACGGAAATTCATCCACTCCGACATACTCGTCTTTCCGAGGATGATAGCCCCAGAATCCTTGAGTCTCCTCACAACAGTGGCATCCTCACGCACGCGGGAACCATAGAGCGAGTAAGAGCCGGCTTAAACACAAACACACATCAGCCGAGTGTACTCAACAGTAATTGGCACTACCAGTATAAACCAGAGAAGATATGCATGTACATACCTGTCGTCTGCATCCTACCCGCCGTTCCAATATTATCCTTGACCAGAATCGGCATACCATGCAACTCTCTAAGCCAGTCATCAGCACATGACAGTCAAGAAGTCTAACTCATATCGGTACTATACTTACCCCCGACTAGAGCCATTCTGTCTCTCCCCATCCAACACCTCGGCATCATGCAATGCATCCGGGTTCACCTCCAGGATCGGACGAAGCGTAGAATTGACCTCATTGATCCGCGCAACATACGTCTATACCCAATCAGCCATCAACCCAACCACCACACCACCATGGCCCAAGAACAAACCTTAACCAAATCAACGCTAAAATAGCAATTGTCCCGCAGATCACTAGCAAGGTCGTCCCTCGTCGCGTGGATGAGGGGCGGATACGCACATGAGAACGCGGACACCGTCACACAGACATCCAGGAGACACAGAAAAAGCCCGCCGAAAGCACTATAAAACAGCATGGTTGCACGTACTTCTGACCGAGAAAGCTTGAAGCTGGCGAGAAATATGAGATTTCGGATAACTAGGTCGATACGAACTTTTTTGTCCTTATATAGGTATTGGGAAGTGGGCATTCACGGTGTCTAAAAGATAAACGGGACCCTTGTTTTTTTCACTGCACTGACAAATTCGAGGCGATTCATCTCCTTCCTTCCCGGATGCAGTGAACAATACAAAGCTGCGATCGTGTGTCACCTGCTCTCGATACTGTGGAGTTGGGCTACGTGGGGAGGCGTTGATGTTGGAGGAAGCCTGACTTCGCTCCCCCTTGCCTATACTACTGGAGGTCCTATGTTCGGGCGATACATGGCGCCCCTTTTCTGGAACGATTCTGTCAGCAATGTTTACTTTGGGGCTGTTAGGGTTGCACAAGGAAGATTGCGATGTTTTTTCGATTACATCAGTGCCAAGAGCCACAGTTCTGTATCAAAGAAAATGTCTCAATTGTCTCGTATAAAGGTCCCCGGTTGTGAATCGTTGAGGCCCGCGGATCGGTTACTTGACTGGGGTACGGCTTGTGGAGCTCACAATGAAGGAGATTAACGTTAGCGGCTGTTGGGATGGGAAGTACTAGTAAACGGTTGGCCTTTTGTCTCTACCTTGCTGGTGCAACCCTAATTTAATAACGCATGTTGATCGTCACACGAATGGAAACAATGGAATGAAATGAATATGTTGGGATAGCTCTAGTCCTGACTAAGCTCTATAACCAATTTCTCCCGTTTTATACAGTAATTCGATCGTCGCGTCATGGTCTAAACAGTCTAGACTTTGTCCTCCTCGGTCCGCTCGATATGAGAGACCACACCCTTGTTCAGGGTATGTTCCACGGCAGCACGGCGCTCATTTTCATCGACTGCTCCAAAGAGAATGTCCATCTCTTCGAGAGAGCGGCCCTTGGTTTCCTTGGCGAAGAAGACGATGAACACGCCATTGGCCGCGCAGAAGATTCCGAACATGAGGAACGTCCGCCAGCCCAGGTTGTGCACCGCGTGGGGCGTGAATTCGGTAACAACGAAGCTGAACAGCCATTGGCTGCTTGCTCCCAGGCCAACACCGTATGCACGCAGGCGGGTTGGGAATATCTAGCGCGGGAGTCAGTCAGAGGATGTCTCGGATAGTATGTTGGTTTCTCGTATAGAGGGACTAGTCTTACCTCACTCAAATAGACCCATGGAGTTGGCCCCCATGAGGCGCTGTACCCAATGACATAAAGATAGATCATGACGACCATGGCAATGGAAGCCTGAGAAACCCCTGACGCAGATGTGTCAGGCGGGTGAGTGGCCAAGACGGCACCAATGATAAACATCATGGAAGCCATCCAGATTGAGCCTCCAATCAGACTCTTCTTCCGTCCCCAGCGATCTATACCGACGAACAGGAATATCGCCGTCGCGACGACCTTGACGGTTCCATAAACACCCGTGGCGAAAAGCGACGAGTTGGTCGCGCTAAGACCGATGGTTTGGAAGATCTGGGGTGCATAATATCCAATGGAGTTCGTCCCCGAAAACTGCTGGCAGAGCATGAGTACGACGGCAAACAGGAAGCGGTTTCGGTTGCTCTTCTGAAGGAACTCTTTGTAAGTCAATCCCTCGGTCGCGGCCTGCTCCTCCTCGATGGAGGCGCGGATCTCAGCTATCTCGGTCTGCACCACCTCGCTACTGGCGGGCTCATTTCTAATGTACGCCAGAGACTGCAGCGCCTCTTCATGGCGGCCTTTGCTGGTCAGCCAGCGGGGGGACTCCTTGAGAAAGAAGAGTCCGATCAGCATGAGCCCGCCCGGGATGAGCTGGACCGCAACTGGAATCCGCCATTGCTTAGTGCTGGGTGCAATGTGCAGGGCCACACCATAGTCCAGCCAGTAGGCAAAGGTGCTTCCGATGACCAGAAACTCCTGGAACATTCCCGCAATACGACCTCGTACCGCCGGGGGGGCACTCTCGCCCACAAACACCGGTGTGATACTGGACATGCCGCCGATACCCAATCCGGCCACGACTCTGCCACCATAGATCATACCAATTTCATGGCTTGCGCCAACTTGAATAGCAGCTCCAATCAGGAACACGACAGATAGGATCATGAGGGAGTAACGACGTCCGAGGTAGTCATTGAGGAAGGAGGCACCGATGGCGCCGAAGAAACAGCCAGCAGTGAGCAGAGACACCACATTGGAGGAAACCTGGGCATTTGCCGCGTCTGCAAATCCATCGGATCCCGCGAGACCGAAATCATTCTTGAAGCTTTCCAGAGCAAGGACACTGCCCATCACTCCAGTGTCGAATCCTACAGAACATCATTAGTCCATGTACCACAGGTCAGTCTGCATCAACAGGGAAACGTACCGAAAAGCAGGGACCCAGAGTAGGCCACTGCCGTAAGGATATAAACACGGTAATTCTTGAAGAAGCCCATTTTGGCGGAATTGGTCAGGACCGATAGGTGACAAACAGTTCAACCACGAAGGGCCGTCTCGAGAAAAGAAAAGCCCGGGAGACCTCTGGGGAAACCCGCATTATATTCCCCAATCCTCCCCAGACTCGTGTTTATCTATGGGTCAACGAAGGGCTCCATAGCTCTACTCCATCCAGGAAGACATATCTGGGTTGTGATAGGCTGTTGTCGACGATGCTAAGCACCGTGATAGGCACTGGCGGCGCCGCCCGCAAAACCCCAGTGGCAACCCCTTCTTTTTTTTCCTCTCCCCGCGCACGGTGCCCCATAGCAAGCTACTCCGGGGCAATGGACGTGACTCGGCAATGCTTCTTTGGACTCCGCGTTGTGGATACGGACGGAGAAATTCTGTCCTCTTCGCGGGGTGTCATTTTTCCGTCCACTGGATGCGGTCGCCAAGATGCCACTAGACTCCATTCAATCCACCAGATATCAGACGGTGTCTTTCCAAAGAATTACTCTTGCCATGCCAGACAAGTCATGTCATGGCCAGCCGTTCGTCTATGATGCCATTTAATCTCACGCCCGACAGGGAAGGTGGTGCTCATCCGTCTAGCCAGAAGATCTTCTCCAATCATCCTTACTGTGGCATGACCTATCCACACCCAATCTTTGCATTAGCCCTAACAGAGGTCATTTAGCAACCAATGATGATTTCTTCTAGAAAACCCCAGCCGGCATATCAAACCATCATATATGGATAAATTCTTCGACTCCAAAATAGTCGTCATCCTCACCGGTGAAGTCACGACCGGCCGAAGATTACCCAGTTAGACGGAGGCAGCTCATAGATATCTCTCACCGACAACCAAAGATGAGCTACTAGTCCTTCCTTCAGTATAATATAGCTGGGAGAGGTACACCCTAAGCCTTCCTCTCACTAAGCATCACTGCCTGACTGTCGTAGTCGTGGGACTTATGAGGGTACGTAATCACTTTTACTATCTTCCACATAATATCCGCACCATTTCCTCAATATCTTCACCAGAGACCTATGTATATACCTATCCCGAAATAGATATATCCAATTTGCCAGTGCTTGCCAAGATCATACGAGCAGCACGCCCATGGCCCGCCTAAACAGGCATCCATGGTGAGAGGATCGGTAAAAGAAAACCATTGCTGCGATTCTCGGGATAAACAAGCTATCTCAGAAGTTTTGATCACGATATTGTGGCCATATTCTAGTACATTATCTTTATCTTTTCAAGCAACAAAGGAAAGAATGTAGCCAAAAAAAAAAAAAAAAAAAAAAGACATGTATTCCCACTACACGCAACGTGAAAAGGGATCAATCTCAATGGTGCCTGCATTGCACCACTCCTGATAAGCTTCCAAGATGCAATATCTCGTAAGGCAATATTTCTGCATCTGAGAGCATATACCAATGGTGATAACTAGATTTGGTATTCTTCAGAACCTTCGGCTAGATGGATACCGGAAGTAGATTATTGGCTATTGTTTAGCTTGTCCAGCTCTTTCTAGGAGATTATAATTAACGGCATTAGAAGACCATTTTCTCGTTAACTGGGTTAAAGTCAGCTAATTATCGATAGTTGTGCATTCGTGGTTCATTTAATAAGTTTGCTTATAAATTATGCTGTGCATAACATAGGGCATGGAAGCGTGACCATTTATGTGCACGTGCGAGGTTATATATTGATGGTGTTAGTTATAGTTAACAAACTATGATTATTCATCAACTGCAAAAAGACAAATACAGCATAAACAGGAGACGGATCAAGTATAGTGCTGCTATTGCTCTGATAGAGCAAGTTCCGGTGGACCGACAGATGGCTATTATTACATTTGAAAGTCCTCATGGAAATCAAGGCATGTGAGATTAAACCCAATGGCAACCTACATTTACTCGCACGTCAGATCAATAAGCCAATTGATGACCTGACAATCGTCCAAGCCACCGCTAACATACACGTGTACATCATGTAGTAGGCAACAGTATGTTTCAATTTAGTATAGGTAGTCTGCAGGGTTCTATAGAAATGAGGCAGAGTCAGCACCTATCCGTCCAATGAGGGAAGCTAGAATCAAGGTGCTCGAATATACACTGTAGCGTCTATCCCATACAGCCCGTGGTGGATTCGCCATGGCGTTAGCGCGTGATTAGGTAGCATAGTACCTGATCTACATAGTAGACTTCATACCGTACAGGTGAAAGGATAGTTGCCAGCAGGGCATATATTGGACATGAGACGTTGTCGAATGAAGTTCCTCCTATTCCATCAATTTGCTTTCCTTTCTTCGATCTTCAGATATTCACCCTGTGAGCACGTTGTGTTATTCCATATATCAGGTCGACAAAATGCCATCGACACCCCAGAACATTGGCATCAAGGCCATCGAGATCTACTTTCCCAGTCGTGTATGTCCTGAGCCTCTTTGAATCACCTAGAAAAACATTTAACCAGAGCGAAATCTAGTATGTGCCGCAACCGGAGCTCGAGACCTTTCTAGGGGCCAGTGCCGGAAAATTCACCATCGGGCTCGGCCAGCAGAAGATGAGCTTCTGTGATGACCGGGAAGGTAGACTGAAACAAGAGCCACCAAGCTCCTTCAACAGTTGGCTGACCTTGATGGACAGATATCTACTCTCTAGCCCTCACCACTGTTTCTTCCCTGCTCCGAAAATACTCAATCGACCCAGAGACGATCGGTCGCCTTGAAGTCGGAACAGAAACCCTCTTGGATAAGTCCAAGTCCTGCAAGTCTGTCCTGATGCAATTGTTCGGTGACAACGCCGATATCGAAGGCGTCGATACATGCAACGCCTGCTATGGGGGAACAAACGCACTGTTCAACGCCGTGAACTGGGTGGAATCGTCTGCCTGGGATGGGCGTAACGCCATTGTTGTCGCAGGCGATATTGCTTTGTACGATACGCCGGCAGCGCGCCCGACAGGTGGCGTTGGCTGTGTAGCCATGCTCATAGGCCCAAACGCACCCCTAGTTTTGGAGCCACTCCGCGCGTCGTACATGAAGCATGTGTATGACTTCTATAAAGCCGATCTCAAATCCGAATACCCTCTGGTAGATGGGCACTTCTCGAATACCTGTTATCTTCAGGCGCTGGATAATTGCTATCAACGCTATCGCAGCAAGAAGCTGGCCAAAACAAATGGCGAGTTGAACGGGAGGGCGACCAGTAGCAAGAGTAGCTTTCTAGATACCTTTGACTACATGGTATTCCATGCCCCCAACTGCAAGTTAGTAGCCAAGGCATACGGTCGCTTGTTATTCAACGACTTCCGACTGGAACCAGATCGTTTCGATTATGTCCCGTCTGGAATTCGAGATGTCGAATATACGGCATCTTTGACAGATAAGAGCATTGAGAAGCTCTGTATCAAAATGGCCCAGGACAAGTTCTCGGACCGTGTCCAATCGTCCCTTACAGCGCCGGCCCACTGCGGCAACATGTATACAGCTAGCATATATTCGGCGCTAGTAAGTCTGTTGAGCAACGTCCCGAGTGAGAAACTGCAGAACAAGCGTATTGGCATGTTCAGCTATGGCGGCGGTCTTGCCAGTACCATGTTCAGCTTGCAGGTCAAGGGTGACATTACCGAAATGGCGCAGAAAATCAGTTTGCATGGTCGGTTAAATGCCCGCACAGAGGTATCCCCTGAGTTCTATGACCAGGTACGTCGTTCAATAGACGCATTTCCCTAAATTGATAATGGTCTGACCGTTCTAGATGTGTCAACTCCGCGAGAAGGCCTACCAACAGAAGGATTACACCCCTAAAGGAAGTGTCGACAGCCTCGCGCCCGGCACGTACTACCTGGTCCACGTCGATGACCAATTTCGACGGACGTATGAGATGAAACCCTATGTGTAATTCGGATAATCGCGATTAGTGAAATATGTCATGCATGCCACGGCTTTTCTTTTATACAGGGACAAATGGTAGCAGGGTTCCAAGCTTCCAGTTAATATTAGAACCCCCAAGATGATACATCGTACTCCGTATGAGGTAACAAATTGCCATGGATCTAAGACTTTACAGACCTTACTTGCCTAACGCAAGGGGAGAATTCCTCAGGCTCCAGACTGCAGAGATGTGACCAGTGATTATGTAATACCATGAACCAATCACCTGACACCTTTTTCAGGAACCAACCAATCACATTTGTCCTGGACGGAACCCCTGAGTCGAGCATGTGGGCGGATCATTGGCGGTGGTGGCCATGATCACCAGTCCAGAAGGCATGATCCCAGATGTTGGACCATACTGGACGTGAGGTGATCGACAACGGCACATACTGTAGAGTCTTAGCTTCATGGGGAATAGGCCAGTGTGATTCAACAAGTTGTCAGTAAAATGAATGGCATGTGCGCCATCTTGGCTTGTGACTGGAGAATGATGAACTCTCGCGAGAACTGCTTCCCATATGCAGATCCGAGGATGGCACATCTAGCCCAGGGAACGATGTCGCGAGCAGTACTCCGTGCTGACATTGTCTATGCTTGCCCGGTTGTTTCATTCTCTTGTTTGTGGTTTCGGTGGTTTTGTTTCTTTTTTTATTTTTTATTTTTTTTTTGTTTGCCAACAAGCAAAGGGGACATTCCGGTAGGGCTGATTCAGGGGCAAGAATGCGCTCTCCTTTTCTGTATCCATGGGTTGCTTGTAATGGTCAAGACTGCTGTTCTCTATCAGTAGATCCTGGCGGGGCAATAGCTTCTTTGTATCTCCAACTATCTTAATTTTTAGTCTCCCCCCTTTTGACGCTAAACGATCGGGCATGCTCCATCTACGTTCAATACACTTCCATCCTTGCATCTCCCGGAACCCACAGGACTTTCACACCCATGTATTGGACAACGCCCACAGCCATGAGACTGCCGGTGATCAGGGCATGTGCGACTGTCCTTTGCCATCAGTGGCCTCGCACCTTCCCCTCATCGCTTTCTTGTACCTTAGGAAATGACTGTGTAACACCCCGCAGAGGCGTGATTTTTAAAAGAATAAATTGGATTTGATTGCAGTCAGAGGTGCATTCGCTGCAAGCTGTGGGTGATTGATTGTGTTCCGCTCCTTGTAGGACAGCTCCCGAGATACCATCGAAGAAGATAGAAAGACTGGCGACTCTAACGGGCATCCTTCTAGGAACAGTCGTGACCATGGCGTTGTTAGGCGCCTTGCTGGTGCTGACACTGTTACAGCAACTGGTCCTGTCTGCTGATTTAACATCCCACGTAAATCTCTTGTAAGTATCGAGTCTCGAATCTCGCGCAGATCTTATACCGAACGGCTTCTAATCTCATGAAGCTTGGGCACAGAAAATGGGGGCAATAACTTCCCTGGTGCCGCTCGACCTTTTGGCATGGTCAAGTTGGGTCCTGATCTGTACATCTCAGGAACAGATGCCTATTCGGGCTACCTTCCCAATGGTGTGTTCTCCGGTTTCAGCATGATGCATGAACAAGGTACCGGGGGAGCGCCCAAGTACGGGACAGTTTCCCAGCTGCCCTTGATCGGAAACATCAGTAATCCCCTATCGAATAAGACTGTCGCCCGGGCAGGGACTGATGAAGCGTCTGTGGGCTACTACAAGGCGCAGACATCTGAGGGGACTATCGTCGAGTTGAGCGCATCGGCTCATGCAGGGATGTATCAGTATACATTTCCTACAGGATCGACGGGGAATGTTCTGGTCGATGTTTCACACGTCCTTCCCTCATTTCGAGGCCAAGGACTTGGACAAGGGTACAGAGGTGGAAACATCACCATCTTCCCCGACGGACATTATGAAGGCCAGGGTGTGTATGATAACGGCTGGAATCGTTCACCCGATTGGTCGATCTATTTCTGTGGGTTTGTCGTATTTAGACCTCAATGATGAACAAAGACTGACGTTCTTGGTAGGTGGTTATTTTGATGCTGCTCCGGTTCGTAACAGAACGTACACCGGAAACGATGCGGGAGGAAGTGTCGAGCAGGCCAACGGATTTGCATCTTCATCCTCCAGTACAACACGTGTCGGAGGTTTGTTCACCTTCCAACAGACTGTAGTCACATCGCGCGTCGGCATCTCGTGGCTCTCCACGGAGAAAGCATGCCAAAATGTCCATGACGAAATCCCGGAAGGAACAAAATTCGCATCTGTTGTTCGTGACGCCCAGGCTGAATGGAGCTCCAAGGTTTTGTCTAAAGTGACTACCACGAACACAAACGAAAAAAGTCTCACCTTGTTGTACACTTCCCTCTACTTCATGCATTTAATCCCAACCAACCAGACCGGGGAGAACCCTGGCTGGGTATCTTCTGAGCCATACTATCAAGACATCTTCACTTACTGGGTACGTGTGATTCCGGGAGCCTCACCCACAAGAGATGAATTCCCTCGTGGCTAATAAAGTTATAGGACCTTTTTCGTTGTTCTACTGCTCTCATGCAAGTCCTGCAGCCCGCGGCATATGAAGAACAAATTCGTTCTTTAATCGACATCTGGCGGTTTGAAGGCTACCTCCCGGATGCTCGCTCGTCGAACTACAATGGAAGAACACAAGGTGGTTCCAATGCCGACAATATCCTTGCCGATGCTTATGTGAAAGGGGTCCGTGGAGCAGTGAACTGGGAAGACGGGTACCGGGCAATGGTAAAAGATGCCGAAGTGGCTCCGCCAAACGATCCAGTCGACTCTATGGCGCCAGATTCGTCGACCAAAGAGGGACGAGGCGCACTGCCAGACTGGCTGAGTCTCGGGTTTATCACACCCAAGTACAGCCGTGCCGTCACTCGAGCAGTTGAGTACTCTTGTAACGACTTCGGCCTCTATCAAGTAGCATCAGGTCTTGAGCAGCATGAAGACGCAGACAAATACCTGAACCGATCAAGAAACTGGAGAAATCATTGGAATTCCAACCAGACTTCGTTGGGATTTTCCGGCTTTGTGGTTCCACGCGACACCACTGGCTTCATCGAAACAGATCCACTGAAGGACAGTGGCTACTGGGGAGATCCATATTACGAGGCCAGCTCCTGGGCGTATTCTTGGGCAAGTGTTCACGACATGGAGCAGATGATCGAGATGATGGGCGGGGCCCAGACTGTCCTGGAGCGCTTGGACACCATGTTCACCGAAGGGGCCAGTGGCTCTAGTGGCATCATCTTCGATCCCACCAACGAACCGTAAGTCTTCTTGTCCTTTTATGGCTATCGGTGGTGGCCCCATTTCAGCGTAAATAGTGTCGCTGACTGCCCTATTAGGATGTTCAATATCCCGTATCTGTACCACTATATCAACCGACAGGATCTATCGGTTTCCCGATCACGCAACATCGCAAAAACCTATTATGGCACTGGAGTTAAAGGTCTCCCTGGTAACAGCGATGCCGGGGCCATGCAGACCTGGCTTTTATGGAATATGATTGGTCTGTATCCCATCACGGGGCAAACGACCTTTTTGGTTCATTCTCCGTGGTTCGAGTCGTTGACTATTGAGCTTGGGGACGGGAAGAAACTGAGCATTGCCGCGACCGGCGGCGACGGGAACGGCGATAGTCAAATCTATGTGCAGAAACTTCGGTTGAACGGAAAGGATTGGAAGAAGAACTGGCTCACATGGGACGATATATTCGCCCAGGGAGGAACCCTAGAGTTCGAACTGGGCGAGACTGCGAGCGACTGGTTCACGGGCGAGTTGCCGCCCAGCCCTGCTTCCTGAAGTTGATCAACATGCACAGTTTTTGCCTATGGCATATTCTTTGTACATATTCACATTCATACATACCCAGCAGAGCTATGGCTATATTCAGCCATCATAGTATTTATTGGTTGGAAAGATAATCCATTGGAGAGCTCATTAGACTAGGAGATGACGGGTTAGCCGGGGTAGACCATTTCACAGGCCCTGGGCGCCCGAAAAGACTCCATATACTCCGAGTACCTCAAGAGTTACTGAACGTGATAGTTTCTATGGTGGTATCAGCTGACACGGTGAAATTCTTAATTCGATATCCGCGGCTACTATCATGCGCGTTTTGAGAAACCCATTGGGCGGCAGGGGAAAAGAAAGCGGCCCCGAAATAGCGGCGGATCTACTACCACAGCGCCGGTAGTTAGGGCTCTCCTTTTTCCCTTCGGAACGTCGGACAGATACCGCATACGGAGGAACTCCGCCGAACGCCAGCGAGGAGTGACTAGCGAAGCTAGCTCTCCATTTGCCATATCCATAATAGTTACCAATAGTAGAGACAATAGTAACGATAAACCCCATCCAGTCTTGGCTGTCGTTGTTCATTCGCGAACGCTGATGGAGATGATCGGCAACGGACTGATTAGCTTGTCGATCATCAACTGAAACGGTCCCAACGACTATGCATATTTTTGCGTGCTGGATTTCGGGGAATTCCTCTGTGGAAATCCGTTGCGGGACTGAATAAATTATGGCGAGATGATCAGGTCCTTCCTCTGGGGATGTCGTCGTAAGTTAGCTACCCTGATGTTTTCCATGTACTCTTTTTCTTATTCCTCCGCTAAAGTGTCGGAGAATTTGTATGCTCAGGATTAAATTCTTTTGCATGAAACAGGGGTCATGAAAGAAAAAGAAAAAGAAAAAGAAAAACATTGTCACCAGGATCTCCATATGCAAGATCATTCTCAGTCCTTGCTATACTGTGGTAGAGTAGAGCTCGAGTCCGGCAGACCTCGGAGCGGAGCCCGCGGAATCATGAGCTTCATTTTCTGATTATTCGGTTTATGGGCGTACGCAGTAATTGCCGTCCAAGAGAAGTGGAGTGTTTCCTATCGGGCCCTAGATGTCATGTCCACTGCGAGGAACCAGGGGTAGAGCGCAGGTATTATGCGATAGCGTTATGTGATGGTGTTATGCGATGGCTTGAACTACCAGCATCACCGCCAAGTCCAAGTATCGTTCATCAGCCAAACTCATAGTCGGCCGGTGCAAAGTATAATAGCTCATGAATCACTAGATTACTCACAATCCAAGAACCAATGCATACACAGAGAACTGTGGATGTAAGCTTCAATAGCTTATCCGGTACTCCCATACTCGTAGAGTAAGGCTGAACGAAAAATCAACTGAACCGCCTTCGCTCCATTGAAGATCATAAGGGTTAGGATCCATAGGTCTGGGCAGGCCGGCTACCCGAATGGTCGCGAAGTCTGTCTTCTACCTTCTAGACCATGTATGCTGTGCATATACTGGGTAGGGGAAAGTCGATTCCGAATTCTTCGCGATTAGTGCCCAGATATAGTTTATCGCGGCGAAGTAGCTCGTGTTCTTCAGTTTCTCTCATCGATAGTCTACTCCTTCAATCAAATAAGGCCAAATGAATATCAAATCAGCGTACGGAGTACTATTCGGCTTCTAGCAGCGCATGTGATCGAAAGGGTGCCCGGTACCTGGTGCCAGTTATCTGGTAAAATTAAGATGCAGATCACTGTAGTAGTTAACAAGTAACTAGGGAGGATGCGCGGAAGACGTGGAAGCCATGATGTCTTAAAGTCTATCCCGTGTAGATCAGCGGATCCGGCCCTCCCCGAACAAGCAATGATTGCGCTCTTATTGCAGTATTATCCTATCTAGCGTCTATGGAGAGAATTGGCGATTGTAACGTTGAGCCTCTTCCCAAAATATGGTCCTCTTGGAATTGTATGGGTTGTTCGAGCTTCATGGTGGGAACTGCACGTAGATCACTCTGGCGCCTAGATTCGGTGTCAGTATACGTAGCATAGCGATAGTACTGGTGTACAAGCCGCACAGGCTTATGGCACGAGGTTGCATTGGAGAACCCGTATCCTGTTTTCATATGCAATACCCACAGTGTGGTGGTCCTTTGTCTCCATCAAGCTTGCGATGAAGCTTTACTCTCCTGAGCAATAATGCAAGTCCCTAGTCAAATGGTTGACCCGCCAGCTAATCAATCTGTCCCGCTGCTCTCTGAAAAGGACGGTAACAAACAGATAATATCGAGCAGCTGCAGTATATAAGGCTTAGAGAGCTCCAGCTCGATTGACTTTTCTTTCTCGACCAGCAGCGCAACACTCATTCGTTCTCTCGCTCTCCAACTTCCGTCATTCATTAACGGTTATACCCGGTATCAATATATCCTGTCGTTCATTTTAATTTTCTTTCAGAAATCTCATCAAAATGAAGGCTTCTCTTATCACTGTCATCGCTGCTTTGGCCTCTTCGGCCATGGCTGCCCCTGCTGGCAGTCTCTCTGATGTCAGTATCCTCAAGGAGGCTACATCCAACACATATGCTATTCCTGCAGCATCCCCAGCCCCCTCTTCCGGTGCCAGTGGTCACATTGTTCAGGATGTTGGCCATGGTGTGAACCAGGTTCTCACTGTCACTGGCCCTAATGCGAAGAAGCTCCTCATTGAGCTTAGCCCCAGTGTTGCCGGCCTCCTCTCCGGCCTCGGCCTTCCCGGTGTTGGCGTCTCTGTCGGTGAGGTTGTCAAGACGGCTGCCTCGGTCGGCGACCTGGTCAAGGACCTTGGCCCAGTTGTTGACGGCCTTCTGACCGTCGTCAGCAAGGACGGTAGCGCTCTTTTGATCAAGCTGTCTTCTGACATCGCTGGCCTTCTCTCTAAGGCCGGTCTTCCTGGCGTCGGTATTCCCGTTGGCAGCATTGTTGCTACCCTTGGAGAGAACCTGAAGCGCTCCGCCGATGGCCAGCTCGTTCAGGACGTTGCCCCCAAGGTGCAAGATGTCCTTGAAGTCACCGGTACCGATTCCAAGCGTCTCCTCATCCAGCTCAGTCCATCTGTCGCCTCTCTCCTCGCCGGTCTCGGCCTCCCTGGAGTCGGTACCTCCGTAGGTCAGATCATCAAGACCGCCGGTAGCGTCGGTGATCTTCTTAAGGACCTCGGCGAGCCCGTTAAGAACCTTCTCACTGTCGTCGCCCAGGATGGCTCTTTCCTTCTCATCCAGCTCTCTCCCAATGTTGCAGGCCTTCTCACCAATCTCGCTCTGCCTGCTCTAGGCACTTCTGTTGGCAGTGTTGTCGCTACTCTTGGCACCAGTCTGTAAATAGTGAGTTCAATTAGCTTTGCATTCGTTGAATGGAATGGAGAATCCATACTGACTTCATTGATTTGTCCAGTCAGACCGAATGTGTCCACGGTCCCATACCAGGCCAAGCCTCTTGGGAATCCTGTACATTCGGCATGCCGACAATGACTAGCGTGAGGACATCAAATGTTATCAATTTGCCGTATGATTGAGTCCAGATAGACATCTATTTCGTTGCACATATTGGGGGCTTTTCGAGAATACAAATTTAATTCAAATGCATACATTTTTTTCTGCCCCTTTTTGAACGATCCTGTTTTAGACATGGCCTTAGCTGGAGCGGAACATACCCATACTTCAGCCCGAGGAGAAGCAGCAGCAGGTGGCCCGGAAAACATCGCACAGGGCTGAACCCGGACATGGGTAGCCATAAATGAGTGCATGGAGCCTCCAACACTTAATGTGAATCAAGCTTAGACTAAGCATAGAAGGCCAACTGCTCCTGTTCGTCACAGGTATTGGCGATCCTTGACTGGATCTGGTCAGAGGGTAATTAATTTTACTCCAAGCCTTCATTTAACCTCACCCCTTTAACTTCAATTGGAGTTGCTTACCTCCTAATTCTCAATTTTGGAGTAAAGGGCTCTTTCTTTCTTGTCGGCTATTCTCCGGAAGCGGCACTTTTTAGAGCGTTTCAGCTCTCGTTTGGATCCACTTCTTTGGAGGGTATTCCACCCCAATGGATAGGAGCATCAAAAGCTTGATGGAGGGTGAAGTTTTGTGCGTTAAGGACCGAACAGACTTATCGAGCTCTGTGGACATCTTGTTGAGCGAAATTGCAGATCCGGGACGACAGCCGATATATGCTGCGAAACACGAGACGGATGTTCGTGCTTGGTTTAATCCTCCGAAGAATGCCATGGCTCTTTTGTTAGAGATTGGTATGCATCGTTGCTCCTGGGGCGCCGACTAATCTACTTGACTCAAACCGATGTCTAGTTCTAGAAGTCTAGTCCGATTTGACAGATTATCGCTCAGACGTGGGAGTGCATAGATAGTAACCAGCGGCTGTTTGAAACTAGGGCTACTAGATGCTGGCTCCATCCATGTCTTAGGGAAGTTGTTTCAGGTTGAGATCCAGGGTCTAGCTCTACTTAAGAGCTCTTCTCGCTCGTGCGTTACAATCCTTCTTGCCTCTATACTCACGCTCACCTTTTCTTCTCCAGTTCCGCTCAGCAAAATGCGGATCAACACATTGTCGTTGTTTTCTCTCGTGAGTCTGGTACCTACCCTTGCGGTGGCCAGCCTTTCTGGATCTGTGGGACCATTAACATCGGCTTCGACGAAAGCCGCCACGAAGACTTGCAATGTCCTCGATTACGGAGCTAAAGCCGATAAGACCACCGATCTCGGGCCCCCTCTGGCATCGGCGTTCGCCGACTGCAAATCTGGCGGTTTGGTTTATGTGCCATCGGGAGATTATGCACTATCAACTTGGGCCAAACTGAGTGGTGGTAAGGCATGGGCACTGCAGATTGATGGAACCATCTACCGCACCGGCACGGACGGTGGAAACATGATCTTTATTGAACATTCCAGTGATTTTGAGCTCTTCAGTAGCACATCGTCGGGTGCCATGCAGGGCTTGGGCTATGAGTACCACAAGGATAACAAATGGAGTGGGCCTCGTCTTTTGCGACTCTATGATGTTACGGATTTCTCGGTTCATGACTTCATCCTTGTCGATGCCCCTGCCTTCCACTTTTCCCTGGATACTTGCACCAACGGCGAAGTATATAACATGGCAATTCGTGGTGGTAACCACGGTGGCTTGGATGGTGTTGACGTTTGGTCAACGAACGTCTGGATTCATGACGTGAGTAGTGAATTGCCGATATTTTGAGTCTGGCGTTCCTCGGTAGCTTACATGTAATAGATCGAGGTAACGAACAAGGATGAGTGTGTCACAGTCAAGGTATGTTTCCATCCCAGCGCACCTTTCATCTCAATGACTGTCTAACACCCATCTGCAGAGCCCTTCTAAGAACATCTTGGTTGAGAATATCTACTGCAACTGGAGCGGCGGATGTGGTATGGGTTCTCTCGGAAAGGATACCGATATCAGTGATATCACCTACCGGAACATTTACACCTGGAACTCCAACAACATGATGTTCATCAAAAGCAACGGTGGTAGTGGCTCTGCGACTAATCTGCTATTTGAGAACTTCATCGGTAAGCACAAGCATCCATATAAGCCAGTTAGCGGAGTTCCTTGACAAAATGCTAACCCTGCACCTTGCATTTCTCAGGCCACGGAAACGCCTACTCGTTCGATATTGACAGCTACTGGGCCAGCATGAGCTCTCAGGGAGGAAATGGTGTGGAACTGAGCAACATCACTCTCAGAAACTGGAAGGGAACTGAGGAGAATGGTGCTGCAAGAGGACCTATCAAGATTGTTTGCCCAGACGGTGCCCCTTGCTACGATATCACCATTGAGGACTTTGCCATGTGGACTGAGGACAGTTCCAGGCAGCGACAATGGTACTCTTGCCGCAACGCTTATGGCACTGGGTTTTGTCTCAAATCAGGCTCTAGCCACGTTGCTTATGAGGCGACCACGACTACGGTCTCCAGCGCCCCATCGGGCTATTCGGCGGCAACAATGGCTGCCGATCTCAAGACGGACTTCGGTATCACAGCCTCCATTCCAATCCCGACCATCCCCACCTCCTTCTACCCTGGAGCGACTCCGTACAGTGCTTTGATGGCCAACAAAGGCTCAACAGCGAAGGTCCGGGCGGTTGTGGCGTCCTCTAAACCGACTACGGTTGCTGAGGCGACCTCCACCACGGCCGAGCAGAAGACGTCCAGTAGCACACCAGCTCCTGTTGTGGCCACTGAGCGACCTTTCCAGCAATCTTCGCAGCAACCTCCTGAACAGTCTGCCGGTGAGGTTGGTGGTTGTCCGTTCGGAAATGGCAAGCCAGCACCAACAGGCCCTCCTCGTGCTGGCCGTCACAATCATCGGCGCCATGGCCATCACTAAACGTGACGCATGCATGTCCTACCATTTGATTCTCGATTTGTTTTAATTATACATTGTGTTTGTCAAGATAAAGTCAGTTATCAACGTCTTATCTTGTCATGAGTAGACTTAACACGATGCCTCCCTTCAATCTCGGGGATAGATTCGAGGGTGCGATAATCCTCGTGTATATCATAGTAGATTAATATTTCGCTTGTAATCGACAAAACAATCCAAGGGAAACGTCTAGTATTGTGAAAGGTACAGAGAATGAAAGATACGCAAACAAAAGTCAAGGGTAGGGTGATGTCACATGGGGAGACCACGGGAGCTTTGGCCTCTCAACAACCCCCCGCATCAGGAAATCAGGTTTCCTTCTCCTCTTCTGCATTCTCCCCAACCATTGCCTAAATTTTCTTCTTGCAATTACTGGTGGTAGTGTTAGGTTCAAACTATCTCAATTTGCTTCGTCGGATCTCAGTAACAAGGTTCTGTACCTGATTGAGCCTTATCAGTTCCTGCCAGCTGCCGGAATGGGTACCTCCCAAGCTGCGGATAGCTCCCCGCCGGACGGCACAGGTTGGTCACTTCAAACGACACCTTGTACAATTCCACTTTATGCTGAATATATTCAGGTGTCATACAGCTGGACCCTTGGCTGGAGCCTTTTCGGGATGCTTTGAAGCAAAGGTTCAGTTTCGTCGAAGGCTGGGTGAAGACCATCAATGAGACAGAAGGTGGTCTTGAAACGTTCAGCAAGGTGAGAATTAAATACCCTTATGATGCCCTTGTTCTGGGAGCGTGCCAATTGACTGTGAAGTTTGCCCCTGCTAACTATGACTTCGTTCACTCTTTAGGGCTACGAGAGGTTTGGCCTCAACGTTCAATCCAACGGTGACATCGTGTACAGAGAATGGGCTCCAAATGCTGTGCAAGCACAACTTGTTGGAGAATTCAGTATGTTTGATTGCATGGAGAAAGTTATACGAAACAGTACTGAAACTAGCAGACAATTGGGATGTAACTGCCCACCCAATGACAAAGAATGACTTTGGCGTCTGGGAGGTTACAGTGCCAGCAGTTAACGGTGCTCCAGCTATTCCCCATGATAGTAAGATCAAGGTATCGATCCCATTGTTCAGGTGCATAGTTATCGATACGCTTCCTAACACTTACGGTTGTGTAGATATCAATGGTAACCCCCAGTGGAGAGCGAATCTATCGGATCCCAGCGTGGATCAAGCGTGTGGTGCAAGATCTCAGTGTATCACCTACATATGAGTCCGTCTTCTGGAATCCTCCAGCTGGAGAACAATATAAGTTCCAGCATCCCCGCCCTAAGAAGCCCGAGAGTCTCCGAATTTATGAGGCACATGTGGGTATTTCATCACCAGAAACTAAAGTTGCAACCTACAAAGAATTCACTTCTAACATGCTCCCTCGGATTAAATATCTGGGGTACAATGCAATTCAACTAATGGCCATCATGGAGCACGCTTACTACGCCAGCTTCGGATACCAAATCAATAACTTCTTCGCAGCGAGCAGCCGCTATGGTACACCTGAAGACCTAAAGGAGCTCGTCGACAAAGCCCACAGCATGGGCCTAGTGGTGCTCCTCGATGTCGTCCACAGCCATGCGTCGAAGAACGTGCTCGATGGATTGAACATGTTCGACGGCACAGATCACCTATACTTCCACGGCGGTGATAAGGGTCGACATGAGCTATGGGACAGCCGCTTGTTTAACTATGGTAATCATGAGGTTCTGCGCTTCCTTCTGAGCAACTTGCGCTTTTGGATGGAGGAGTATGGATTTGATGGTTTCCGCTTCGATGGAGTCACAAGTATGCTTTACACCCATCACGGAATTGGAACGTAAGTAGCCGATCTTTTCAGTGTTTCTATTCGTCTAATTGGAACACAGAGGCTTTTCTGGAGGGTATCATGAGTATTTTGGCTCTTCTGTCGATGAAGAAGGTGTGACGTATCTGACTCTTGCTAACGAAATGCTCCATAACCTCTATCCCAACTGTATCACAGTGGCGGAAGATGTCTCTGGGATGCCGGCACTCTGTCTGCCACACTCGCTAGGCGGAGTCGGCTTTGACTACCGCCTCGCCATGGCCGTCCCAGACATGTATATCAAGCTCTTAAAAGAGAAGGCGGACGACGAGTGGGATATAGGAAACCTGTCTTTCACGTTGACAAACAGACGCCATGGCGAGAAAACGATTGCCTACGCAGAAAGCCATGATCAAGCGTAAGTCCACAAATTCACCATATATACTATCCGAGTATCATTTAACTAACTCCATGGTAAGGCTTGTTGGAGATAAAACCCTCATGATGTGGCTATGCGATAAAGAAATGTACACACACATGTCCGTGCTGACAGAGTTCACCCCCATCATCGAACGAGGCATGGCCTTGCACAAGATGATCCGACTAGTCACACATGGTCTCGGGGGTGAGGGCTACCTTAACTTCGAAGGTAATGAGTTCGGACACCCGGAATGGCTCGACTTCCCCCGAGAAGGAAACAATAACTCCTTCTGGTACGCACGACGCCAACTAAATCTGACCGAGGACCACCTTCTTCGGTATAGATTCCTCAATGATTTCGACCGTGCGATGCAATTGACAGAAGAAAAATACGGATGGCTCCATTCGCCCCAGGCATATGTCAGCCTGAAGAACGAAACCGACAAGGTCCTCGTCTTTGAGCGGGCAGGTCTTCTTTGGATTTTCAACTTCCACCCAACCAACAGCTTCACCGACTACCGTGTTGGCGTTGAGCAAGCAGGCACGTACCGCATAGTTCTCGACACTGATGATGCAGCATTCGGTGGTCTAAAGCGCAATCTTAAGGAGACACGGTTCTTTACCACCGATTTATCGTGGAATGGCCGGAGCAACTTCCTCCAAGTCTACCTCCCCACGAGGACCGCACTAGTAAGATCCAACCTATACATGACACCAAAATTCACAAGGAAATAGCCCTGCTAATAGCTCGCAATAGGTCTTGGCTTTAGAGGAAACGCTGTAGATACCTCGTATCATTCTACAAACACACCCTGAGCACTAAGCTATACTCCCACCGACTGTTGTTTATTTTATTTGTCAGCTTCATAATCCTCGACTACAATTTACTTTTCTAGTTTTTAGACTTTGGTCATTATATAGTCCTCTTCAAGGCATCAATCTTCGCCCAATTAGAAAAATATTTAGAGACAACCAAACCATGAAACCCTGGGATCATCACCACCGAACACATACTAGACCTTCCAATCCCGCAAGCTTCACCCTCCCCTTCCCATTTAATATCAACTCTTAAGTCTAGTTACTTGTTAGGTAGTCACCAAGCAACAAGCATCGATGTGTAGCAAGTCCAACAATCCAATTTTAATTCACAAAATTCAACCAACAACAACATACACAACTATCAACCTAAAGTCTCTAGACTACGCCCTCCAACATCTCGAACTACATAGCCGTAAGCCATCATTCAGCATTAAAAATCTAAAAGTCATTCATTCCTAACCAAACACGAGTACAAACACTCCCCCCAAACGTAGCAACATCTCGTACCACTCTACAAACAACCTACAAAACACAGTAATCAGCACAACCATCGATGCTCCACCACGACGAACACTGAGCTACCAAGGTGAACAACTCTTGCTAAGAGTGAAGTCCCAACTCCAATGAAGTCAATCTTGACATTATTCAAGTGCCATACTTCATTAAGTCCGAATACAATGCAACACAACAGCAGCCGTGAGTACGTTTCACTAGCTCTTTGGAGAAGATGAGGCGCTATTCGGTATCTCCTGACCATATCATGGGAGAGAGTAAATGCAACAGTCAGGTTCCATGAAATCGGTACTTATCCTATAGATTTACAGGTAGGTCTCAGTGGTATCATTTGAGAGAAAGATGTCCTAGAATATAGAATGGAGTAGTGATGATAGTGAGTTCGTTGGGATCTCGAATCTTGTCTTGCTAAGTTTTGTTTGGGTTCGGTCTAGGTATTCTAGGATATGTGTATAAATATCACAAAGGGGGGTTGAGTACTCAGTAGTGCAGGATAAATCTGATCTATACTCAGTAAACAGACGCATGAACTAGGAGTATATTCAAGGGGTACTTTGTGTTATGTGTCGACAATATACTTGAAGACTGGCATCGTATAGCACTATATATAATGCCATGATTGGAAAATAGATAGATCAAAATAGATTTCTATTAGACCACCTGTAGCGGCATTGCTGAAAGATCAAGAACAACAGCAAGCAAAGGATATATACTGATAAGGGGGACTGATGCATAGTATTGGTAGAACTGACGACACTGCGTATACCTGAGAATCTATACGATTGCCAACCCAAGTATACAGATATGAATGGCGATAACAAATGTATACAAAGCATTCCACAGGAAGAATTGCAAACATAGCAACGTGACTACGAGACTATCAAGCTACAGCGCTTACGTAGGGAGAGAAGACAAAGAGAGAGGATCCAACAAAAGAAATGAATACAATTGTCCCAGCCCCGAGGGTATCAGGCTGAATGTGGTCGTTTTAACTTACTTACATGAGCACGTAGTGTAACACAAGCCCGGACTATTCATCCGGACTTTAACGTAGGTGTAATAGTGCTCCCTTCCTTTTTCTTCTGAACAGGGAGGATAAGCCTTTCGTTCAACTCCCTTTTCTTAATTCGAGTACTGTACACGTATCGACAGAAAACGGAAAACTGAAGAAAGGAAGTCCATGTCTAACAAAAAAGAAAAGGGCGCTTTAAAAACAATATTACATTTAGGCCTTGTTCTCGAGCTCGGCCAGGAGCTTCTCACCCTTGGCACGGGCGGACTCGAGGTCACCAACCATGTAGAAAGCAGCTGTGACACCGTTAGCGTACAGTTTAGATACAAGCATTAGTCAGGGGAGACTTACCCTCAGGAAGGTCATCAGCCTCTCCGTTGATGATGGCCTTGAAGGAGCGGATGGTGTCCTTGAGGTCGACCAGCTTACCCTCGATACCAGTGAAGACCTGGGCGACGGTGAAAGGCTGGCTCAGGAAACGCTGAAGCTTACGGGCACGCTCGACAGTGAGCTTGTCAGCCTCAGAAAGTTCGTCCATACCAAGAATGGCAATGATATCCTGGAGGGACTTGTACTCCTGGAGCATCTGCTGGACACGGGTGGCAGTGTCGTAGTGGTCTTGACCGACGATACGGGGGTCGAGCATACGAGACTTGGAGTCAAGAGGGTCGACAGCAGGGTAGATACCCAACTCGGAGATACCACGGGACAAGACAGTGGTGGCGTCCAAGTGAGCGAAGGTGGTGGCGGGGGCAGGGTCAGTCAAATCGTCAGCAGGGACGTAGACGGCCTGGACGGAGGTAATGGAACCCTTGGTGGTGGTGGTAATACGCTCCTGCATACCACCCATGTCGACGGCCAGAGTGGGCTGGTAACCGACAGCAGAGGGGATACGACCAAGAAGGGCAGACACCTCAGAACCGGCCTGGGTGAAACGGAAAATGTTGTCAATGAAGAGCAGCACATCCTGACCCTCCTCGTCACGGAAGTACTCGGCGATGGTCAGACCGGTAAGGGCGACACGGGCACGGGCACCTGGGGGCTCGTTCATCTGACCGAACACAAGGGCGACCTTGGATTCACCCTCGAGCTGAATGACACCAGTCTCCTGCATTTCGTGGTACAGATCGTTACCCTCACGGGTACGCTCACCGACACCAGTGAAGACGGAGTAACCACCGTGAGCCTTGGCAATGTTGTTCTGAGCAGAGTTAGAAAAGAGTGGAAGGTAAGACTTTGGCTGCAGGTGAACATACAATCAACTCCTGAATGAAGACGGTCTTACCGACACCGGCACCACCGAAGAGACCAATCTTACCACCACGGGCGTAGGGGGCAAGCAGATCGACGACCTTGATACCAGTGACAAGAATCTCACCCTCGGTAGACTGCTCAACGAACTCAGGGGCCTCGGCGTGGATAGGGGCGTACTTGGTGGCCTTAACGGGACCACGCTCGTCGACGGGGTCACCAGTGACGTTAAGGATACGGCCCAAGGTGCCAGGACCGACAGGAATGGTGATGGGAGCACCAGTGTCGCGAGCAGCGGCACCACGAGTCAAACCCTCGGTACCTGAAAGAGTAATATGTCAACCCAGAATTCCGGTTACCGTAGCCATGTGTATGGGAGCGGTGAGGCCATGGCGAGCACCTCTGATATGGCCACGGTGATACATAAACAATAGAAAGGGGTCACTTACCCTCCATAGCAATAGTACGGACGATGTTCTCACCCAAGTGTTGCTGATTTTGGTTAGCTATATCGACTTGATGTCATTCAAGCTCTGGGGGTACCTACAGAAACCTCAAGGACGAGCTTCTGGCCATTGTTCTCGGTCTCAATGGCGTTGAGAATGGCAGGGAGCTTCTCACCCTCGAACTTCACTGTAATCGAAAGTCAGATATCGTGTTTTGAGCCACACATCGAGTCGTTGTTGATGATTTTATGATGGAATTGAGGCCAGGAAAAGATTTTCGCGTAGCCGGGTAGCAAGGTTTTCGTCGGGAGCCGGAAACATACCGTCGACGACGGCACCAATGACCTGGTGAATCTTGCCGGTAGAGGCGGCCTCAGTGCTGGCCAACCTGGCAAGGGAAGGGAAGCCATTGATCTTGGAAGGAACGCGACGGGCGACCGGGGTAGGCCGGGCAAAAGCAGCCCTCCCGAAGGTCCGGGCAAGACCGCTGTAAAAGGGAAAAACAGCTGTTAGCAAGCGGAAAAAAAATGGTCATAGGGCGACGAGGTCAGAGTAGGCGGAGCAACACACCTCTTGAACATTATGATGGTGTTTAAGAGCGAAACGGGGATAAATGAGGTCAAAGGGACGAGAAGATGGGGAGAGGGAAGAAAGAGGGAAGGGAAGGGAAGAGGTTGAGGTTGAGGTGGACACGGGCGACTGTGTCCGGTCTTAGCCTTTCCGGGGCGGTTTTGCCGACGATCCCGTGATGTACCGAGCAACGCGCAGAAAACATGGACAGAGCTGCATCAGCTTCATGGTTGCTAGGCAGTGTTATGCCATTTTACACCTTTTCAACCGAATACATAACTGCTACGTTTTCATCTGATCGATAACTTTTTTTACTCGTCTCCTTCCCGTCCAACGCTGTATGGAGAAGTCTCCCGGCGGTTGTCATGGAAATTTACACACAAAATGAGGAGCTTCTTGGCAACCATCGGATACAAGGGAGCATTGAACCCCATCAAAAATGCCATTTGTCCAGCACATTATCCAGTAGAATCGTGACTAGTCGAAAGCATTCCGGTCTAAATCGAGTGTATGCGGCTCAAATTAATACGGTGAAGAAATAAACATGTCGTAACGGCATAGACCCAACTTTCCAGGTAATATTTTGGTTTTCCTATTACCCCCGTCCGGGTACACCGTAAAAGATCCAAGCTCCTATTTCGGACGAACGCCAACTTGGGAAAAAATCTGACGTGTTCCCGTGATTCTCCATCAGGATCCCCAAGGTATTAACATAGTCAATTTTGGCATATAGACCTTCACAGTATAAAGTATATTTCAACATTGCCAGGTTCTATGCCAAGCAATTGAGCACAAGAATGGCTATAGCCAAAGGGGTGTAATATCGCATGAATCTAATGTTCGGAAACGTTACTATGTAGCAGCCCTTTTCCGAACCCGTTGTACATTTCCAACCTAACAGGGTCGACATGACTGATACCAAAACCTCTTTCAAAAAAAAAAAAAAAAAAAAAAAAAAAAAAAAAAAAAAAAAAAAAAAAAAAAAAAAAAAAAAAAAAAAAAAAAGACCATAGTAAAATTTAGGGAAATGATCATCGCTAGGTATTAATCTACAAATCATAGGCCCTAGATGTTAGCTACCAGTCGCAGTAGTACAAGACTCTATGGCTACAAAGGAGATACATTGATTATGGCACAGTACGAGATACAAGTCTTTTGGGCTGACATTGGGCAAAACAAATAAGACAGAGGCGAAGGGAAGTGCACATGATGATAGGCACAGAACCGGCGGGATCAGAAAACGGAGGGAGGACGGCGATGGGTACCGAGAGAACCCACAGCACATCCTATCCAGCTTGTCCAATTGCTATACCTGTTCCTCCCGCATCACTGGCCCACAATCTATGACTTCTCAAGAGGAGGGCTCTGGACGAAGCCCTTACCCTCGTAACCCTCGGCGCTGATACCGTAGATAGGGTTGATCTTCTCGGCCTGTTGTGACAAGTAGTCAGTATCTGATTTATTGAATTTCAAGAGATACTGCCCAATGGCAGGCCCAAGTGAGAGAGCAGGATCAAACGTACCTTGGCATACTCGTTGGAAGCCTCCTGCCATTCCTTGGACATGGTCTTAGGCTGGGGCTTAGCGAACAAGTGAATGACGTAGAACAGGGCAACGGAGACAGCAGTGAGCTGGGCGACCTTGACGGCAATTCTGAGACCCTCTCCCTTAGGGGCCTGCGCGCGAGGACCATGAGGACCAAAGGCAATCCAGTAAGCTAAAATGCGGGGGGTAAATCCCATCAGCAAAATTCTGATCGAACGGGAGTAGAGGGGATTGTGTCAAGAGGAAAAACATACCAGCCTTCTTCTCCTGAAGGGTCATCTGGTGCCAGTCAACCTTCATGCGGTCCCTGAGCTGCATCCACAGATCGGCCTGCTCCTGAGGGGGCATGGCCTCCCAGCGCTTCTCGATACCGGCGAGTGTGGGATTCGAGATGGCGTGCTCGGATGCGGCGCGGGTCTGCTGGGGAGCGACAGACTTCTTCGCAGGCTGAGGGCGGGCATTCAGGCAAGCCATTGGGCCCGAGACGGTGCGGTAGGAACGAATGGCAGTGGTTGGCATGGCCGAGCTGCGAGCAGCAGCCCGAGAGACGGACTGAAGGAACATTGTGTGGGAGATCGTGCGCGCGACTAAAAAAGACCAATTAAAAATCAAACACACTCTCCGTGAACGAGAGATGCAATGCCTCGGGATTGAGGATGAATTAAGGTGGGATGGGAGTGGAGGAGGAGATCGAGACTTCGCGATGGTAAACGAAGACGTCGTTCGACTGTGGTTTGAGGTGGAAAGTCGAGTATCCGGCCGGTTAGGTTAGTCCGTTTTGCGTGCGCCCTCATTGGTCCACATCCCAATCTGTCCCGACCTCTGCTTCCTTCACCCAAAACACCTGATACTTCCATCCCTATCCAACATCGAAAACCGTTTCAAGGGTATCTTCACCTTATGGTCGGCTTTTTGATCGATCAACGAAGCTTGGCAAGCACCAACGGTCAATATGCCGATTTTTCATGCCGACACATATTTTTGTTTTCCTAACGGTACTTCTACAGCGAAGCAATCAATACTACTCACCTGACGGGCGATTTCGGGATCATGGCACGACTGTCAGTCTTACGCAAGGACCGGCATTATGAGATATGTTTAAAGGGTGGTGAAGTCGTGTATTCTACTCTACACTGATCCTGTGAAACCACATCCCCTACCAGGTAGCAATATTCTGTACAGGTACAAACGCTGACAACAAAGAAAACCCTTCCCAAACGCTCGGCCACGGAGAGTGCCACGATCGCAAAAAACGAGGATACGATCACTATGGAAACAGACAAGTCGTAACGATCTCATATTGAACTAGAATTTGTGCAGGAGAATGTCATTGAATTGTTTCGTTCCGAGACACTCCGCGGACTGGAAACGGAGCGGTGCAGTGTAATAACCAGCACACACAAGCTCACCTGGCCCGGGCCCAGCCGACGCCGTCATTTATTTACCAGCCTTTCCGCCGCTGGCTTCATTCAGAACAGTCTTCCACTCAATGTCGCCTTTGTCGTCGGCGTGGATGGAGGTGTGGATGTTGAGGGCGTTCTTCAGAACCTCCCTAGTGCTGGCGTAGATCATAGACCACTATTGCATGAATCGTCAGCAACAGCTAGCATGGGAAAGGAAGATAGAGCGCAAAAAAGCTTACGAGAGTCGGGGTGTCACTAGGAACCCAGGAGATGAAGATTATCTTGCTCCTATACAGCGGAAAAGTTAGTAGGTTGTCAATCAACTCAGAAGACGACTTCAGTAGCACCATACCTCTTGCCTTCGCTACCGAGCTCGTACTCGACATCGTAGACTGCGTAACGGGGGGCAGGATTGCCTTTGCTGTCCTGAGCAGCTGCAAGCTTGTTGCGGAAGACTTCATAGTCTTGTTCGGAGGAAACTTCATCAACGACAACCTCCTTCTTGTTATCGGCGATCTTGAAGATGATGAACTTAGGCTTCTCGCCCTTGCTGCCGCCGGTCATGCGGAAGTCGTTGAACTTGGTGAGGCAGTCATCGGCAATGGTAACTCTAAGTAATAGACGTTGTTAGTGTCGATTCGGGACTTCCGCATCAATCTGATCTTGAAGACAGGTGTAGGATACGATTGCCGACATACCCAGATGCGAGCTACGGGACCCAAGAGAATATCACATCAGTATGAGCCCAGTCCAGTCCATAAAGAAGTTGGTGGGATACGTACCGACATGATTGCTATGTGGATATAGAAATGAAGAAACCCCGAAATCGATAACCTATGCTGGCACGCGATGTCAGTAGCTAGTTTCCCCTGATTTTAGCGGGAACTCCCCGTCAAGGAAGGAGCAATGCCTGTTGCATCCCAGGAAGCCCGTTCATTTTGATCTACTAACCAGAGAAGAAAAGGATAATTCTAAGAGATTCCCACAGATTTTTGGGAGAGAAAGAAGCTAACGGAGATGAATTTCGGGTGAGGGGGTGAGGGAGGAACAATAATGGGGGATGGAGATAGAGGGGCATTTAGTTGTTGTGCTTTGCGGTGTTGCGCCGCCGCCGGTGGGGGTGCTTATCACGTGATATAGCCGTCGCACCACCAGGCCGTGTTTTCGTCATAAGTCATTTCCCCTGAGTGTTCCGGCAGTGTTGGAGTGTGAGGCATACGAACTAGTACTGTACTTAACATTGCAGCCTGCTGCAGGTTCATCCATCACCTGCGTCTCCTACTAGTATCCATAGGTATTGGATGGAGCTTCCTATTCCTGGACACGTATTGCCGTTGCTAGTGTGGGGAACTTATTTTAACGGATTGTACGGAGTGCTCCGTAGGCACCGGCATAACTATTTTTATTTTGTCTCCAACACTGTATTATGATTTTCTGGAACTGGGTGACTAAGTCCCATATAGATCAACAATGGGACTTCAGTCCACTAACGGACAATTTCCATCGCCCTCACTGCTTCATTATGATTGGATGCTTCAATTATGCCGAATATTATACAAGATTCCATGCGCACACAATTGACCATGTTCTCAAAAATATGCAATCTACCAATACCTACATAGGTGGCATTCGATGATACGCTCATAATTAGTTAGTGCGTACGTGGTATTCCTGGTGCTAGCCCAGAGGTGTCAAGATGATAGCCAGCTCTAAGCACCCGTGGGGAGTTTAATTTCTAGCCATGCTGTAGAATCCAGTATATATGAAAGTATACATCCATAATATGTACTGTACGACCGCGATCATGACAAGCACCCCACTGCCCTACTCGGTGCTGGCCATGACCGGCTCTGACGCCGACGTTGATTGTTCACACAAGTTGAACCGATCGCGGGTGGCACGCTGCATCTCACGCTGTAGCAGAGGGCAGTCGAATAAAAGAGAAACATCGAGCATCAAGGATGAGACAGAAGTCTAAGAACGGAAGAGTAAATAACATTGTCGTAAAGGGGTATATGAACGAATGGACAAGAAACATATCGAGTCGTAGCGGAAGCATCCCGATGCATTAGCCCGCAACCGAGCAGAAGAAATGGGAAAAGATCAAGGTCTTGTAAAGTATGATCTGAGGGTAGCGTGGACGGTGCTCTGGTGCTAACCGACATGTAGGCACGACATCCAACAAAACAGCCGCGGCGAATGATATGGATGGAAAATGACAAGGCGCTATCGTAAGAGCATAAACCGGTATCAGAAGTTCAAATCCCCGTGCTTTTTTGGCTCACGCACGCGGGGCTCATAGGTCATCATCTGTTTGTCCTCCATCGATGATTTTTCTCCAATGCTGGGGGAGGCACACACAAACCAAGGGGAATGCTTTGATTTCCCCAGTTGGAGAAGGAGAAGCAATCGGTCTGTGTGAACCATTCGAGACGCCGCTGTCGCGCTGTTCTCTATGTCTAGCATCATAGTCCTCTGCACTCTCCGGGACCCGAATACCTGTTGCCCAACCATCATCCCAGATTCCAACCACCTTCAACATCTCGCCTCGGTCCAGGGCAAATTCATCGCCCGCGCGTGGCTGATACGCCCAAAGGACGGCAACATTGTCCCCTGGGCGAATGTCATCTTGGGAGTAATAATCATGGAATGAGGATAATTGCTCCGACTGGCCACTGCCCATCCCATCTGGTGATGAGTATTGACCACCTCTGCCAGAGAGAGGTGACCCGTCACTACCCGCACCAGCCAGGACCGAATTGCTAGACAGTGAGGCAGTACGCTTCCCTGCAGTTGGGGGGATTTTCTTAGACATGGCCCCGGGGCTTGCGCCGTAGTAGTCTGAATCAGAGGATTCGCTATATTTTCCAGCACCGAAGAGGGCGGCGGAGTTACGAGAGCGCCCGGGTGAATAACTTGGGGCCTCACGCAGGGCAGACATCCTAGCTACTCGCCCCCCTGGAATCGGTGTGAAGCCTTGTTGGTTGGGGCTGGGTTGCATTGGTGAAAAGCCCTTCCTCTGAGGGTTCGGCTGGTTTAAAACATTGTCATTTCGGGCCCTTCGCTTTCGCCTCAAGCATATCAACGCTAGAGCAGCTAGTGCTGCTAACAAAGCAACTCCAGCTACGGCCCCAATCACAGCCCCAGCGATCTGGCCTCCGGAGAGATGGCCAGATGAAGCTCCCGCCGTCGGATCAGATGTCGAAGTGAAAATTGGCGGGATTGTCGTTGATGGCGTGGGGATGGTCACATCTTTGCATCGAGTCGCAGCGTTCGAATTTATGCAGCAGGAATCAGTGGAGTTGGGTGAGCTTGCCCCACAAAATCCGCACAAGCCGACCAGATTCGATCCATACCCACATTCGTCGGACTCATTGTCAGCTCCCGAGATGCAGGTCACGGTTAATGAGTCGGCGGGAAGAGCACACACGGTAAAGTCAGAACGGACTTGGCTCATATAATTACCAGCTCTTTTTGGGCAAAGATCAGGGTTAAGTAAGATGGTTGCTTCGCTTGTAGCCATCAATGCCTATCCTAGATGGTTAGAGGATTCCTTACTAGCCAGGAAGGAGGGTACTA
Source organism: Aspergillus pseudonomiae (assembly GCF_009193645.1). Lineage (NCBI taxonomy): Eukaryota > Fungi > Ascomycota > Eurotiomycetes > Eurotiales > Aspergillaceae > Aspergillus > Aspergillus pseudonomiae. The sequence continues at coordinate 167,959 of NW_022476032.1, read as the reverse complement.
ACACAGGTATCAGCGCAGAGAGGCCTGGACTCGTTATCAGTTAAATCACAATCTTTTTTGGAACTTTGAATGAGCCCACTGCAGATGCTGCTAGCGGTATAGCGGGCATAGAAATCATCAGTATCCGTAAGATTAGCCCCCTGGCAGCCCAGGTAGTCAACATATCTGGTAGCCAAAACAGATTAGGTGAGGTACAAGGTAAGAAGTATGGGTAGCGAATGCCTACTTTTGGGTAACGTAAGATCCTTTGACGTAATCACTCAACTCTTGGTCAAACTGTTTTACGCTTGTAACGTTTTGCATAAATGGGCTATTGGAACGTCAGTAGAGTTTCCTCTGGTTTTGCGGGATCGAGATTCCAGCGAGACGTACAAGTCAGTGTAGAGACTAGAGCTGGTTGATATTGATGAGCCATTCCAGGCGGGACATTGCGTCGAGCCCTTGAGAGATATGCAAGTTGCCATGCCAGCCTGTGACTATGAGAATGCTGTTCAAAACTTCGGTGATTTCGGTGGTTGCTAGAGAATATGTCGAAGACGCAGTGTAGACGGACGAATAGTACCCAGATCAATAGCAAATCGGATATTCGGGTCGGACTAATGATTTAGTCGGCGGACACTCTCATATTGCTGCTATTTGGTGACTCTGTATTCTCAATTCCAGACAACACAAGCTGTTGGGGCGCAAGAAAACTTGAAAACCTTCGACTAGTCGGAAATCACAACAAGCGCGTCAAACTGCGGAAAGGAGGGCAAGAGTTCGAGTCCGAAAGAAAAGAAACGCAAAAAAAAGGCGAGAGGAAGGTCGATGCAGTTGAAGAATTGAAATGAACGAGTGACTCAGTCCCGCAAGGAACAGCTAGGAGCCCAAGAAGAAATGAAGAAAAGAAAGAGTAGCCTAGAATGGAAGAAAGTGAAGGGTCCCGCTCGAAGGTCGTGGTTTCCACGTCCAGGACCGTGCTATTATTCTTCCTTGCCTTAGGCGCTCAACAATGAGCGGCACAGAACCAGGTTTCGGGGACCGCACGGTTCGGAAGCCTTCCAACTTGGGTTGGGGTGGATATATTGTAATAATGGCTAACGATCGCAGACGGTCGATCGTTGTCGCAGACTCGCAAGGGCACAGGCAAGAAGCAAGGCTAAGTTTAAACCCTTAAAGCAAAAGGGGGAGAGGGAAGCGACAGAATGGGCGGTTCAAAGAGGGTCGGCGGCGTTCCAATTAAACTAGACTCCACCCTTCACTAAACTGCGTTCGTTCAGCAATTAGTACATATACGGCATGGTGGACTAGAACATGAAAGACAGCTTCCGTACGGAGTAAAGGTGCAGGATCAATTGCTTGCTGCTGAGCCTGCCGCTGCTACTGCCGCGCCAAAATTAAACTCGACTAAACTCACCACCAGATCCACTTTCACGCGGTCGGAATTGTATTCAGGAAGATTCCAGCAAAGACAAAGCGACAGTATAGATCGATAGTACTAATGAACTCAATGCTTAATTGAAGATATTCTTAGGAGGGTCACCCCGATCCTTAAGAAGCGTAAGACGTCCTGTCGAGTAGAAAAGTTGACCTGTCAAATGGGAAACCCAACAGAACCATGGGAAGCGACTGCAGGAACAGCAAAGTCTATTCACTTGGAAGACAGGTATACGGAGCTACATATAGCTGTACAGGTCAAGAATCAGGATAAGAGTCATATCTAACCGTCTGACGTGGCACACGTTCGAGGCCGTTGGGAGACAGTCTCATCTATGGGCGCGGGCATTGCATGACCAGCCATTCGAATAATTTTTTCTTTTCCCCGGTTGGTTCTCACCACAGCATCACGGCTGCCAGATCACTGGGCGCCTATAAGATGATAGTGGTTCAAGAGACCAACACAGTATAGATGCAATGCGGTGAACTACTACCTGCCTCATATTTCTGGCTTAGGGTTCTAAGTCGTCTTGTGATGAGATTTCCTCTTTCGAGCGGATTCAACAAGTGGAGCCCTGCACGGGAATCCAAACTACAGACTGGTGAGACCCTTGGAACCAAGAATGACTATGTAGCAGAGTCGCCGATTGTTATAAAAAAAAATGAAAAATAACTTTTTCTAAAGATAAATCTTTGCCCGTTTCATTTTCTTTTTCTCTTTTCTTCTTTTCTTCTTTTCTTTTTGCCACAGAGAAAAGGAAGGGACTAACAACTCTTGTATCATAATGCCAGTCTTTCAGACATCGACCATTCAGAGACTACTGTGCATACACGATTAACACTGCGGGTACGAATCACCTCTGTACTCTTTGCCTCGCGAGTGACTTGGCATACGAGAGCCAACATCATGTTTCTGCATGGTCAGACACCTCTTTTAGTCTGGGACTTAGTATTTACATATCTTTTTATGTAGTATACAGTGATACTGTTGCGAGAAAAAAAATCTACAATTTTGATTTGTCGGTCAATATATTGGTCCAGGAGCAATACAGTACAGGTGTCACAGAGACATTCCTTACCTCGGAAAATTCATTTGGGACATGCAAGGGCGAGTCTGTCGGATGTGAGGAGCACAGCCCTTGAATATCAAAATTTAGGTACGATCCCTCGGACGGAGATGAACTGCACAAATGCTCCGGGATACTCCAGTAACTCCACAGCCACCAAACTATCTAAGTGGAGCCTTTTTAATTCAACCAAGACTCAAGCCGAGTCAAGCAAACCGTCCAGCACTGACGTCGCGCGGATTTTTGTTTCTGTTCTTTTTTTTTTCGGGTATGATTTCTTACCGCCAGTAATCGCTTTAATACATACTTATGTAGTTAGTTAGTCACCTATGTCCTTGCTTAGTAACATCTACTGTAAGTGTAAGCTTAGAACAGCATCCATCTAATATTTCAGGGTTCACATTCTATCATACATTGTGTGCACGGCTATAGATGGTTACCTAACTACTAGAAGACTCCTTCAGACTGATTGAGCGAGTGCGGCCCATCTTATTGAAGTCAATGCGACGAAGAAAGTTTACACTGATCATAAAGTATATATGGTGCAATAAGGATATCATAACCCTAAATGTATTTTCAAGGCGTTTGTCCACCTGTGAGTATTGTGAAGGGTACAGGCGATGTCTAAATCCTGGAAATAAGTCGATTCTGTGGTCGGGGAGAATTAAGAAAGTACAGTACCTAGTAGGCTGTAGTAGATATATATACCTGAGAACTTCACAATTGTCTGTACCGGAAGGCAAACAACCATCCACGAAAGCCCTTCACCCAATAACCAGCGTAGAACACTAGTTTTGAATTACAATTAAAGAGCAGAATGCCAAATCTTCAACACTACCTCCAGTATCAAGCGTCTTCAGCCCCCGCGATTTGATTCAAATCAACAGTCCCTGATAGAGGTCAGGTGACCATAACGACGTCATCTGACCCGAACAGCCACAGAAGGTACGGAGTAGGCATCAACCCATTGGATTTCCGCTGTCGTCATCACAACCTCTACAAGCCATTATCAACGTCTACTTGGTCTGGTATACCAGTCATAGAATACACTGCGTGCGTTCCTATATCAGTTTTTTGCATGAGAGCAGGTATATTCAAGCACCACAAATATACCCAAGCAATTATGTGCGGCTCGGACATCTTCCTGGCGATCCTCGCGATATTCTTCCCACCGGTTTCAGGTATGTACTAGTTAATGCCCCTCTGACTTAGTCACCATCACTACCAAATACTTGCTGTTGACGTCCCCTGCTAACGTCGCGCAGTATGGATTAAAGTAGGCATCTGTACAGCAGACTCGATCATCAACCTTGCTCTTTGTTGTCTCGGCTATGTGCCGGGCCTACTACATGCTTGGTATATCATTCTCAAATATCCAGAGCAGGATCCCGATGATCCATTTTACGAACCGGTTCCTGGGGGTGCTCATCGAAGGGACGTCGAAAATGGCCATGTGACATACTACTACGTTTCCCATCAACAGATCCAGCACCCGTCCCAGAGAGGCTACGGTACTGTGGCACCAACTACAGCGACACATCCGCCGCAAGAACAATCACAGTCTGCTCCTAAGCCCCAGAATGATCCCGCGACCGGCAGCAGCAGCGATCAAACACACGGTGATTCGCGGCCACCACCCACGTATGCCGAAGCCGTGAAGGGTGACCATAAGGTTCAGGACTGATTCAGTCATGCGTGAAAGTCCTTCCTATCAATGTCTACCCGTCACTTATCTGGACCGCTACTGTGTGCAAGGGCTGCTTCAGTTGCTATTTGACCTTTTGTAATTATTTGTACCTCTCTAAAGTTATGGGTTATGAGACTATCATCTGTATGGAATTTTTTACGTCTTTAATGTTAGCGGCACGGGGAAAGAATACTATCGGAATTTCGAAGAACTACAGAAATCCTTAATGCCACTCAAGCTTCAAATGTACACTTTATCTTGAACCGAGTATTAACTACACTAAAATATACAGATGACCTGAAGTAGATTCCCCAAAAGAACCTCTACGAGCCTTTACATGTGAATACTGTGTATAGTTCTGTAGTCATCTCTATCTGCCCAGATAAATTGCATGATGGTACTGCACAAAATCACTTATCGTGACTCTCTTATCAGAAACCCGAAGAAAACCGCGGGCCATTCGATGCCGCCGACTTTCCCGCCTTTCCTTCGGCACCCACTCCCCAACCAGCAGCCTTACAACTCACCCGACACTGCAATTCAACAGAAGAACCAGCGTCTGGTCAGGTTCTCGTGGCCCTTTAAACCGGCCATGCAGTCCATGCCATTGCTGCTCAGGCAGTCCCTCCGATCAACCGTCACCTTCACAAGAACCTCTCGTCCGGTCCGATCACCTCTTCATTCCGCCGTTGGCCCGAAGCCTCTACCAGCTGGCTCACGGCGGCAGTTTTCGATTTGCGTACAATGCCAATTTCGGTCGCAGTTTGCTCTGTACTCATCAAATGAGACTGAAAAGTTGAAAGATGGAAAGACTGTTGAGCAGCCGGCGGACAAGGACCAGCCTGCTACAGGTTCGTCCGAGCGGAGCTCAACAATTTATCTCGGAGCGGGGAGCTTGGAGCCTCCCCCGTCTGCCAAGGAGGGGAATGAGACTGAAGAGGTTCAGCAACAGGAGGTTAGGGATGACGCGAAATTCCAAGGAACTGAGAGCAGTGGCCTGCCATCGTATTTGGAGAACCGCAGGTCCCAGGTTTCCAAGCAATTTACTACCATGATGGATAACCTTCAATCCAACATTTTCGTGGCAGGCCAGCGATTGAATGATCTGACTGGTTATTCATCCATTGAAGCACTTAAGAAAGATATACACAGTCAAGGTATGAAACAAATCTACTCATGCTCTTCAGCCTGGGGAAGTTGACTGTCTTTGCTGACCGCCAATCCCTTCAACAGAGGAGCGACTCCGAGCTGCCCGCCTGCGAGTCCGTGAAGCCAAAGATGCATATGCAGCTGCCATCAACAATCGATCAACTTCACAGCGTGAAGTCAACGAACTTCTCCAGCGGAAACATGCCTGGTCAGCATCAGACCTGGAACGGTTCACCCACCTCTACCGTAACGACCACACCAACGAAGTAGCCGAAAACGACGCTCAGGAAGCTCTATCAGTAGCAGAACGCGAGTCCGAGGAAGCTGCCGCGCAATTGAATAAAAGCATATTGTCCCGGTACCATGAGGAACAAGTCTGGTCTGACAAGATCCGCCGCATGAGTACCTGGGGTACCTGGGGTCTCATGGGTGTGAACGTTCTTCTCTTCCTGATCTTCCAGATCGCCGTGGAACCATGGCGCCGGAAGAGGCTAGTCAAGGGATTTGAGGAGAAGGTTATTGAAGCCATTGAGAAGGAAAAGGCCATGAACCACGTTGAGATCCTGGCTCCTGTCAATGCCACTCAGCAGACTCCCGCCGCACCCCTTGCCACAGACTCATCCGCTCCTATCGTCGCAGCTGCACCATCTCAAGCTGCTGAAGAAATAGCCTCCAACGCAGTCTCGGCCGAAGTACCAGACGTCCCAGAGTCAGCGACTCCCGTACCCGACACGACAACAACACCCGACAACCAGAACACCCTGAACGACCTTCTCGAATCCGCCAAATCTCAAGTATCGCGTTTCCCCCCTCCTACCTCCGTTGAATCCTGGCGTCAGTATATCAGAGATCTTTTCAGTGATCGCAACCTAGTCATCACCCAACGGGACCTGTCGTCCCTCGCTCTCCAGAGTGCGGCTGCTGGCGCAGCTATCATGGGTCTAGTGATTGCTCTTATCCGGCCGCGGTGAAATGACCGCGTGCAGGCATGTCAGGCTAGATGAGCCATTGTAATTAGCGTGCCATTAATTTGTTTGAAAATGCTGTGTATAAATGTGGCATAGATATTCACATAGAGCATTTGTGTAACATAGTCTTGAATGAATGATTACCTGTTATCATTACCCTATTTTGGAGTTCGCAACCTGACCATTGGGCCGCTCTTTCAAAAAATTAATATGCATAAGATATCGATGAGCTGGCGGCTGTTCACCGCTAGTTTTCGATTCGGCCTGTACCTAGCAGCAGCATTATTATGCTGTTTTGCCCTATTTTGGATACGGCCGTTGTATCTTGGCGATTTCAGTCCAAGTCTGGATTTCGTTACATTTGGGCTTGCATCTTGCCGTTATATACTGTTTCTCCTTCTCCAATACCCGTGTTGCTTCCTGATTGCTGATAAATCACGCCTAGTATGCCTAAGGTCATGCACGATGGTATGAACGGACAAAAGGAATCGCATGTGAATATACCAAGGAAAAGACTATGTAGATACAAGTAACCGACATACAAAAGGTATACATCTATATGTCGACCGTCTCCCGTCTTCACCATTACTCCGCTCAATCCCTTTAAGATATTAAAAGAACAAGAAGGGCAGAGAGACCGGAAAACGGCCAATAACAGAAAGTTCTATACCCGGGAACGAAGGGGTGCAACCCCCGTAGACAACGAGTGGTACAGGCTCTAGGAGCGAAAAGCGGACAGGGTAGTTGAAAGTAATAGAAACACAAGGCTCAGTTTTTCTAATCGATCCATATTAAAACAAGGTCTCCTTAATCTTGACAAGACAAAGAGTTTCATCTAAAGTGCAGTTACAAACCTTCACTCTCTCATCCCCTTCAACGTCATTTCCCGTCCGTCGGATGAACCGTTCGCTCGAATTGGCATCGTTTGATTCGTTTAACCAATGACGAGGGTTTCCTCATCGGGGAAGCTGTACTGAGGAACCTCGAGGTTCAGAGGGGCAGGACCCTTCCTGATACGGCCGGAGATGTCGTAGTGAGAACCGTGGCAGGGGCAGAACCAGCCGCCATAGTCACCGGATTCACCGATAGGGACACAACCAAGGTGGGTGCAGACACCTGAAGTGGGGAAGGGTATTAGATATCGCAAAGGCATATATGAAATCGGGCTAGCTCATATGACATACCAAGCATGACAAGCCACTCGGGCTTCTGAACACGGTCCTCATCAGCCTGGGGATCACGGAGAGTTTGCCACTCAATGGAGTTGGCCTCGTTGATCTCATCCTGGGTACGGTGACGGATGAAGACGGGCTTTCCACGCCACTTGATGATGACCTGTTTGATATCAGGTCAGCCAATCATGCATCACAACAAACGGCTTCGTAGGGATAATCGAAACATACGTTCTTGCCCTCAGGGATGGTAGCAAGGCCGATTTCAACCTTAGCCTGAGCGAGGACATCGGCAGAGGCGGACATGTTGACCAGGAAGTCTGTTGGTGAAGTTGTCATCAGCCACATGCTCCAAATGATAAGCCGATCCAATCCGCCAATTATCCCCATAACCCGGCTATCTCAATTCGCTATCCTGATATCTTGCACTCTTCCATTTCAATCGATAGCCCAGGGAAGACCTACCCTGAACAGTAGCCTTGGCACCAACAGCAGAGGCAAGACCGAGGGAACCGGCCATGAAGTAAGAGAAGACCTGGTTGGAGCGTGGGGGCTTCTTGGAGGCATATTTGCTGAAGTCAGGGATCTTGTAGGTCGAGGATTCCTTGGCGCTGGTGAAGGGGCTCTCGAAGGACGACTTGGACGCATCAGCGACTCCCCTCCGCTGCTGGCAGGAGGCGATGGCAGCGCGAGAAGTGGGCAGCTGTTGGCGGGCGCAAGCGCGCAACAGAGTGCTGGAAGCGGAGGAGAGAGACATGGCGGGCAAAGCAATTGCAGTCAATTGCAAAGACGGACGACCGTTTGAGGGGGGTGGAGGGGGGAGTCAAGGTGGACGAGGGAGGATTTTCCAGATGTTGGAGGTTGAAGTCGGAGGCGCGGCATACGGAAAGTCGAACCAGAGCTTTCGCTTCGGAATCACGGGGCGCCTCATTGGCTGATTGGGTCACACTCCGGACACTCACCTTATTTTCTACAATATCGATCAATACAATTACAATTGGTACTCGGTAATGGCGAAGCCAATTCGAAATTGATATCATACCCTGGACAATTGGATTACTTTATTTGCACTCAAATTTAATTCATTTATAGCTTTTCCCATTACTCTATTTTTGATATATAAAGGTAACCCCAACAACAACTTGTTTTCAAGCTGACGGAGACCATTCTGCCCGTGATTTCCCGTTCCGTCCATTCCCAATTAACCCAAATGCAAAAGTGACCGGACCATAACACGGTCTTTTTGCCAACAAAAGAAGCACCCAAACCCAGAACTCCCCATACATGCAACTCCCTCGGTTGATATTGGAACGTTATAGAGGATCAATTTACTGGTCAACCATTTCCACATCCCCGTCCTCTCCCTTGCTCTGGTTGTCAACAGTCCGATCGACCACCAGCGTGCTCACTGCGCCAGTCGCATGCATGACCACCGGCGTCCGAGGGCTCTTTAATGGCTTTTCTTCTATAGCTTGTAGTTCTTCCTGATGCTCTGATTCCCCATTGGCATGTGGTACAGTTCCATTCAGTGTGCGCTGTCCTTTCTCGATCTCGGCTTCTCTGATGGCTTCCTTCGCCTTCTTTTCCTTGAACTGTTTATAGGTGGTCGTCTTGGGGATAACGTCGGAGAGGAATTCTAGATTATCGATTCGCGAAACCGCCGTAGCTATGAGAGTTATACATCAGTACACCGTATGATGCTGGAAAACGCCGTTTGCGACTGACCTAGATCTTTGTATTGGATGAGCTTTCGTGGTTTTCGTTCGGATTTGACGACATTATGCCCTTGTTCTGTGAGATATTGGATGAACATTTCCTAGGCCAGTCAGTGACGGGGATGGAGTAAAAGGCTGCGACAAGAGCATCACGCACTGTAGCCATCGCGATCACAAACGTAGCGTTGCTTGAGCATTGTACTATATCCTCGTCTAATTGGATGATTTTCTTTATCCGCGAAACTGCAGAACCAGTCAACCGGCGATATCCATTATGATGGGTGCATTCCGCGTACTAGGAAGAGCGCTCTGGCCGGTGATCTCATGGGAGTGCGCAGAGTCCGGAGTGGGCTTCTCCTTGGGAGGCATCGTGGGTCGCGTCGAGTGTAAATCTAGGATAGGGAAAGGGAAAGTTTTCTTGGATAATGCGAAAGGAAACGAAGTCGGTGCTGCAAGGTGTGAGTCTCAGCCGTTCCTGTGTTGATCTAGAAACCTGACAATTATTTGAAGTGGGTAGGACGTGTTAAGCAACTGAGCCTGGCGCGTGCGGCGTGGAAATCCATATAGCGCGTGGCGTCAGTGCCGATAAAATACGCATTTAGTTATCTAGTTTGACCTAACACCGCAGATCGACTACAACTGGCGAGCTGTTGTTATATTTTTGCTTTCTCTGAATTCTCCCAATCAATCTCCTTTATAGATAGTTTACAACACTTTTCATTGCTTCAAATTAAAATAATTGCATAGGAATTATCAGAATATTGTTCCTTTGTTCTGAACTGCCGAAAGGCGGGAAATCATTTAGCTTGCTCTCTCACGTGGCCACGCGGCTCTCCCTCGATAATGAAGCTACTATCAATCAATCAGTCGTCATACTCCGAGAGGAACAGCTCTACCACTTACTCTTCTCGGTTGCCTTTGACTATGCTCCCATCGCACATCCAGTCCATGGTATGAGCTCAATGCCTGACTCATCAACCTCCCCGCGTTCACCCTCAGTACTATCTGAGCGTCGGAATTGGAGGAGGCTATCAGGCTTATCCACGTCCTCGAGCGCCCGGCAACCAGCCAATGGTCACTCCTCCGCAATCACAGAAGAAATCAGCGAGATCAAACGATATGAAGATTTCACAACTATCGACTGGGTTCAGGATGCGGTGCACGAACAAGCGCGACGGAGAGCAAAGCGGCGAAATGGGTTTGGTTTCTGGGATCAAGAAGGCGCTTTTGGGTGGAGACGCAAAGTGCGCGAGTCCTACGATGCTGGGCAAGCTTGGCTAGTTATCACGATTGTTGGCGCCGTGATTGGGTTTATCTCGGCCTTCTTAAACATTATCACCGAGTGGTTGTCGGATATCAAGCTAGGCCATTGTACGACAGCATTCTACCTCAATGAATCATTCTGTTGCTGGGGCGCGGAGGGAGGTATGTCGCGACTGCTGCCTTACTGGCTAATGTGTTGGGGCTCACAAGTTCTTAGGTTGTCCCGAATGGAAGACGTGGACTTCTTGGTGGCTCTTGAATTATGTCATTTATATCTGCTATGCGGTACGCTATCCATGGTCCGGGATTTGCAGAGGTTGTTGCTAAGTCCCAGACAGATGCTATTTGCCTTGATTGCTGCGAGTCTAGTCAAATCGTTCGCCCCCTATGCCGCTGGTTCCGGTATCTCCGAAATAAAATGCATTATAGCTGGTTTTGTTATGAAAGGTTTCTTGGGTGCATGGACTCTTTTGATAAAGTCCACTGCGTTGCCGTTGGCCATCGCCTCCGGCCTCTCTGTGGGTAAAGAGGGTCCTAGTGTCCACTTTGCCGTTTGTGCGGGGAATGTCATCTCGCGGCTTTTCAGCAAATATAAACAGAGTGCTTCAAAGACTAGAGAGGTCTTGACAGCCACAGCCGCGGCTGGCGTGGCTGTCGCATTCGGCAGTCCCATTGGAGGAGTGCTTTTTTCCCTCGAGGTACGAACATATGGGTTTATTGCTCAGACCGGATACTGATTGTCTATAGGAAATGGCATCATATTTCCCACTTAAAACACTATGGCGCAGCTACTTTTGCGCCTTGGTAGCGATTGGCGTGTTGGCGGTTAGTACCCACCATGTAATCAACTGCCAAGTGCTAACATGTCCCAGGCGATGAACCCCTTCAGGACTGGACAGCTGGTTATGTTCCAGGTGCAATATGACCGTACTTGGCATTTTTTCGAGTTGATATTCTTCGTTTTCCTTGGTGTGTTTGGCGGATTGTACGGGGCCTTTGTGATCAAGTGGAACCTTAGAGTCCAAGCATTCCGCAAGAAATATCTCTCGCAACATGCTGTTATGGAATCGGTTATCCTTGCTGCGCTGACGGCGGTACTATGCTATCCCAACATGTTCTTGAAGATTAACATGACAGAGATGATGGAGATCCTGTTCCGGGAATGTGAAGGCGGTCATGACTACCATGGCCTTTGCGAGTAAGTAATTCCAAGGAGACCCACAGGCATTGCTTACCAGGTTAGGTCCAAAAACCGGTGGCCTTTGGTCGGGTCGCTCGCTATCGCGACAATTCTCCGCATATTTCTGGTCATCATATCCTATGGTTGCAAAGTACCTGCGGGAATTTTTGTACCATCCATGGCGATCGGAGCATCGTTTGGCCGTTTGGTTGGGGTCCTTGTCCAGGCGTTGCACGAACGGTTCCCTGAATCGGCGTTCTTCGCGGCCTGTGAACCGGATGTGCCATGTATTACTCCAGGAACCTATGCCTTCTTGGGCGCAGGGGCAGCCCTGAGTGGTATCATGCATTTGACCATCTCAGTCACGGTCATCATGTTTGAATTGACCGGAGCATTGACTTATATTCTTCCCACCATGGTACGCTCATCCCTATGGAACATCTTCCTTCTTATATGCAACTAACATGCCTGTCTTGTAGATCGTGGTTGGAGTCACAAAAGCCGTTAGTAGCCGCTTTGGAAATGGTGGTATCGCGGACCGAATGATCTGGTCCAATGGCTTTCCTTTCCTCGATAACAAGGAAGACCATGTCTTCAACGTCCCTGTGTCGCACGCGATGACGGCCGATCCTGTCACGCTTCCTGCATCCGATTTTCCTGTGCGTGAAGCAGAGCATCTTCTGAGCGATAATAAATTCCAAGGCTTCCCTATCGTCGACAACCGAACGAATAAGACACTTGTCGGATACATTGGCCGCACGGAACTACGGTACGCCATTGACCGTGCTAGAGCGGAAGGCATACTCGCCCCCAATGCCCGATGTGTGTTCACCAAAGAAGCTGCTGAAGCTTCAGTAGCACGCAGAGCATCTTCTTCATCACCACATCACTTAGCTCCTGATACATTTGATGCCATCCAACAGAGCGTCGGTTCCAGCTTCATAGACTTCAGCAGATACGCGGACCACACACCGCTAACAGTGCATCCGCGCCTGCCCCTGGAGACCGTGATCGAAATCTTCAAGAAGATTGGACCGCGCGTCATCCTCGTGGAGCACCGCGGTCGCTTAACCGGCCTCGTCACTGTCAAAGATTGTCTGAAGTACCAGTTCAAAGTCGAAGCCCAGGAACACGCACTTGCTGCGACCCAGGCTTCAGAAGGCCCACTGGGAGACCAGACAAGTGCCCGATCTGGCGACACGCTGGAGGAGCGGGTGTGGAACTTGATACAACGAGTCGGCTCCAAATTGCCCCGTTGGCGGCCAGCAAGTCGCGTCGCTTTGTCCGACCACCAGGAAGGAAGGGGCATCTCCAGCGGCACTGATGACGAAAACGATAGATTGATGGAACTAGAAGAACGGCCATAGTGATATCGCTGTCCATGTTCATATGTATATATAGATATAGAACCTGTATGATTCGAATCCTTATGAGTCCCAGAATAACCATACATATATGTCCTTGACATACTTAGAACTCCATCATACATCCAAACAGTCACATAAAGCCATTCAACCAATCTATTTTAACAATATACACATACTCTACAATAACCCTTCTCCCAACCCAACTAGCACAAAAAAACAAAAAAACAAGAAAGCAAGAAACCGAAAATCTAATTATCCCTCATCCCAACCAAAACACACCCACCTCCCATCATCCCAGCCCCAACCCACCAAAGCCCACCCACTTGCTCCCTGAAAACCAACATGCCCAGCATAGCCGTAACAAGGAAGTTCGCTGCCGTATTCGTAATCGACGCCTTCACCGTCGACGGCGCAGCCGTCAAGGCCCTCGTAAAAAGAGCCCACATAATCACATTACAGAGGACATTTAGACCCAGACAAGCCTGTTCCCACACTTAGTACACACACGCAGCAGTCAAACAATGAACGCCACCCCGGAAACCCAAGGGGGCCAATACTTAGATAAAGGGACGGAAGGGGACGGGAGAGAATCATACACCCCTAACCAACATCTCCAGGATCGGGTGATCGCCTGTTAGACTCAGGAAGGCGAGGAGAGATTTCGAGAAGGTGGTTGTTTGCGTATCGGTTGTCCTGGGGTTTTTGTTAGATTCTCTTATCTTTCTTACTGGTTATTGTTGGGGGGGGGGGGGGGGGGGGGTTTAAGTTATGTGGTAATGGGAAAACGTACAGTTTCGCGAAGAGGCCGTTAAGGGCGGCGAATGCGCCGCTTGCTAGGGCTAGGATTACCCAGCGGGAGTGTGTAGACATTTTCTTTATTTTCTTTATCTGGCCCTGTTATATACCGGGGGGTTTAGTTGGTGGCGTTTGATTAGGTTAAGGGAAATGTTTGTACTCCGTTGACGGATGGTTGATATGGCGAGTGAGTGTAGCTGTTTCTTGGCGGGTTTCGCCAAGTATTTGGGGTACTTGGGATATAGGGTTGGTTTGTATGTGTATACGGTTTTGGGTTTACTTTTTTTGAATTGCTACTGATGTATTAGAATAGATATTTGATAGCGCTTCACTTCCTATTAGTCATTGGAAAATTATGGGCTTTAGGGGGCTTTGGTCCCTATGAAGCCTCTCATTTAGATCCGAATAATGGTCTTGCGTACTCCGTACACAGTATGACAAGCAATCGCAGCATAGACACGTTATACTCTTAATGTCTCGGGGTCTGTCAACCACAATAGGTGGCCATAGCCTAGGTACTTTCAAAACATTCTTTATTAGACCCCGTCGATGACTATGGTCCCTGGTCATTTCGACGGCCCAATATACTGCAGGAACTTCAATTGTTAGCAACAAACAGTAAACAGAGTAGGTCTCGTCGACCGAATACCAAAATCGCTATTCGCTAGTTATGTATAGTAACCCATCTAGTCTATACTATATTTTAAGGCGATAGTCGTTCAACCCGCCATTTATACGAGTCACTCTGCGAGTCATGCACCCTCACATACCGGAAGCGATCATGCAGTCGACTGCGCCGTCCCTGCCAGAACTCTACCGACTCCGGTACCAGACGCACGCCGCCCCAAAACGGAGGTAATGGGATCTCCTCCGTATTGGCAAACCTCTCCTCCATTTCCCGTACTCGCTTCTCTAGCAGCGCCCGGCCGTCATCGATATCCGTTTCATCCACGTCACCCGGAATAGCCTGGGGACACACATCCTGCGCGAGGCTCTTCCGCCGCCGCTCGATCAGACTGTCTGGCTCTGCGGACCAGAGCACCTTGCTCTGCCAGCTGGCCCAGCCGCCGATCTGGCTACCCCGTTCGCGGGTCCGCCAGTACAGTTCACTCTCTTCGCGGCTAAGGGGTTCAATGAGACCTTCGACACGCACCTGCCGTTCAACAGTTCCCCAGCTGAATGTGAGGGCTGCCCATTTGTTGCCTTGTGGCATTCCATCGTCCTCTGCGCCGGGCTCGGGCATAGCACCCAGAACGCTGTCTCCATCTGCTTGAGTACCAAAGACCTGTGCGCCCTTCCCTTGCCGACTGCCCCAGTTGCTGTAGACTACCCAGCCTCGCTCGTCCAGCTCCTTCAGATATACAACGCGCGCGCTCACCCGGCCAGAGGGCAAAGACGCCGTAGCCAACGTACATGTCTCCGGGGCTGACGATGCAGACAATCGCGGGTCGCGGAACCAGGTATTGAATTGATGGAGCGGATTGGTGGGGTGCATCTGGGAGACAGTGAGCGGTGGGTTGGTCACGAACTGATGCGCGCGAGCGGGGTGGGAGACGATCTGTTTCTCGGTAACGGAGTTGGGCGTGGAGGTCTCCGATCGAAGGGCCTCCGCGACAAGTCGGGCGACATTGGCAGGTGTAGCGGTTTCCGGCTTGTGGGGAGGCGTTGCTTGGTCATTAGGGGTTGATACTTGGATGTCACCCGGTGCAACTGGCAAATGTGGGGATGTGTCAGTAGCTATGTTTGTAGAACTGTGGTTACGCCGGTCAAATTTGGACGAGTAGAACCTACAGATTAGCTTTCTGGGGTGTTTCCCATGGTCATCTCCAGGGCTGGCGAGGTGGTCTGAATTCATGGCGGATAGGTGTCGCGGGGTTGGGTGGTGGCACTGAGCGAACTGTATGCGCCGGAGAGAGAAGTTAGTCGAAGACGACAGCCAAAGAGGACGCATAGGCTGTCCTCTACCGGCGAAGAAGTAATTGGAATTGAGTGAACGAGGAGTCAAAAAGGAGGAGGGTTGAAGTGTGACCGTTGCATGGTTGAATGACTTAATCTGTTCCGCGGGGTTGGCCGATAAACGCCGATAACCAAGTCCGTCGCCGTCCCAGAACAGGTTTTCTACTTAAGTTGAAAGCAAACACAATACTCGGTTCATAGGTCTAATATTGATTATCCAAAACTGTCCTGTGTACAGCACAGAAGTCTTAAGATTCAAAAAGAATTGCAGCCAGGATTCCCCTGACTGGAGAGTTGGGAGTGTCTATGGAACATATAAGAAATGGTAAATAACCCTGAAACCAAACATAACCCCTTTTTTACATGAACGCCATATCCGCTCGCTGAATGCAAACCATAAACAGAATGTAGTGCAAAATGTACACCAAATGGGCATGGTATTGCCTCCCAAATGCCAATGCAGAGATCAAATGGGCTGGAAACAGCCAAAGACAGGGATCCAGCCCTGAGAACATATTAAAAACGAATACTCTTTTATCCCTTTTCGATATAAAACGGCAAATTTAGTCCCGCTTGAATCGAGAAGGTGGAAGGCAACGGTTCATCAGTGGATGACGCGAGCGCCTACAGGGCAGCGGCGACCGCGGCACCGCCACCGACAAGATCCACAATCTTGCTGGCGACAGCGGTCGGGTATCCACGAGACAGCATCTCTTGCACAATACGAGAGGCGTTCTCTCGCTCGTTGGCCATGAGGAAGGCACGAGTCATGGCCTCGTAAGTGCTAGGCTCACGCTTGTCCACACCAATGGTATCATAGATGGCCTTGGCTTTGCTCACGTTGCCCTCAGTGGCCCACCCTTGAATAAGAGTGTTGGCAATGTAGGCAGTCATATCAACCCTACGCTGGGCCATATCCTTCACAATGTCCTCAGTTTGTGCAACCTGGTGGTTGGCCACCATGGCCTCGAGGAGGGCCTGGTACAGGCATGGTTGGAGCCGCACTTTGCTGTTTGAGACGACTGAGTTGAAAACCTCCTGAGCAGCCTTCATGTCATGCATCACACAGCCATGGGCATGGATGAGGGATGCATAGTGCACGGCCTCGGGCTGCTGTCCGGCGGCTTTGATGGTCTCGAGTACTTTCTCCGCAGCCTTCATATCTACCGGCTCTAGAGAGGCGTGTGCGTCGATGAGCAGCTTGTAAGTGTGCATGGTGGGCTGGATATTACGGCTGAGCATGCGCTCATAATACGCCAGAACCTTGCTGCGGTCGCGCTTGGTGTTCAGGAAGTACTGAATCATGGAATTGTAGGGAGCTGGGCGAGGCTTGTAGTTGGGCATCGACTCCATCTCCTCAAACATCTCCTCAGCGAACCGTTCATCGCTGACTCGGCAAAGGGCATTCACAATTGTTCCGTAGGTAACACTGGTGGGACGCACACCCTGGGCACGCATCTCGGCGAAGTACAAGAGACAATCGTCAATACGACGGGCTTTGCCAAGCTTTCCGATCAAGGCGTTGTACAAGAACGAGGTAGGCTCAACTCCTTCAGCGACCGCACGGTGGAAGATCTTCACAGCTTCGGTGGCCTCGTCGAAGGTCTTAGTCGATTCCTTGAGCGTAGTGATATAAAGACCGAAGGTGTTGGCGGACGGAGCGGAGCCGAGTTCAGAAAGTTCCTGGTGATATTTGGAGGCGAGACTGCGATCATTAAGGGTAAGACAGGAGGCTACCATGGCGTCAAGAATTGACACCCAACCGTACTTGACAGCGTGATACTGGTGCAGGAGCGGGACGTCGCGGCGAGCCATGCTCAGGATTTCATGGACCAGATCGTTGCGATGACACTTGGCGGCAGCGGTGATCAGTTTGGCATAGGTGATGTAGCGAGGATGACGGCCAGAGCGGCGCATGTTCCGGAGCCGAGCCAAAGCATCGTTGAGGTGGGACTCAGGGCGACCGCTGGTGCTTTCCAACTGTTCGGCAATCATCGCAGACCCTTTGAAATCGGTGGCATAGGCGTACGGATCGAATGAGTCTTCGCTGGGCGCAGAGGTCATCGTCGACATCTCAGAGACCGGAGAGTGGCGATCGGACATGAACGAAGAAGGGCTGGAAGTGAGCCCAAGGTGGTCGTGCCATCTCCTTACCATGTCAGGACGGCTGTTGAATAGCTTCCCGACCGCCTGGTCGACGACGCGAGTGGTGTACGGATCCATTTGAAGCCTGGTAGCCAAGGCAATGTCAAGCATGTGAGAAAAGCGAATCGGGTGGGCAACATCCAAAGACGCGGAGCTGTTGACGAGCATGCCGGCCTGGACCTGGAGAGCAAGGGATAGGTCGCGGGGGTTGAGCTGTTGGATGGCAATAGGACCGAGGCTGGCGACAGCGTGGTCAGCGACCGGAGAGACCAGTCCGCCGTTCTCGACCATTGACCAAAGGAGAGTCATGACAGTTTTGGGTGAGAGGACGGCAGCAGTCTGAATAAGTACGCGACCGATGAGATGAAGACTTTCATTGATCTGCTCCCGGACAGAGTTGAGTAGATAAGGGTTCTCGATCGAAGCGTTGCGGACCCGTCCAAACATATTACGGGCCTCGATCAAGGCTTCTTCGATCTGACCACTCTTCAATAAGGCCACCGAATACATTGCCGTCGGCTGAACCATGTCCGGTGTTGTCTGACCCACAGTGCTTAGCATCACCCACAGAGGCCTAGCCGCCGACACGTTGCCTTGACGCACGTACAATGCCAGCATCGAGATAGCAGGAGCATGACGTTTTGCGGTATCAGTAGGCAGGCAATCGTATGCTTCGGAAGCCGTTTTGAGGTTACCGGCATCCGCCGCGGCGATGCAGATTTCGGCCATGGCATGATCCAGGGCCCCATCGCGCAACCGGGTCTTAGCTTGACTCAACGCCTTATCGTGCTCACCCGATTTTAAGGAGTGCGAAACAAGGCCATCTCGAACGATCACGGTTTCAACAGCATCTTTCCGAATTTCTCGATTTTCTGTCACCTCATCGAAAGAGGCCCGGATCCGCTCCAAAAAGCGCAAAGCCTCCTTCTCCTTACCACACGATAGATACGCTTTGACCAACGCAGCGTACACCTGGCCATCCAGACGCTGAACGATGCTGAACGTACCATTATCGTCTGAAATTGCGAGAGCCTTATACTCGTTGTAGCACTCGACAGCGCTCTGCAGATCTCCAGTAGAGGCGAAAGCATCGATCATCGACGGGAAAATAGAGGCATGCGGTGTAACTTTCTGGGTTTCCATGTGGGCATAGATGCGGATCATATTCTCAACTTGGCCCTCCGTCGCACATGCGATAATCAGGCGGCTGTACGTGTCTAACGAGAAGACGACATCGGTGTGTCTTGTCGTGGCAGTGTCAAATAGTTTCATAGCGATACCGAGTGAATGATCTTCGTCGAGAATGGCTCGCTCCAACTCGCTCGAGTGGAGCATGAACTTGCCAGGCTCTTCCATTCCTCCGTAACGGATCCGGTCCTGCTCGAGCGATTTCTTGGACTTCAGGGCATCGTGTGCGCGCTCCACAAATAGCTGGACGAGGGTCCGATACGTCTGCTCGTCGGGAATTACCCTACGACGGAGCATATCAGAATAAACATCCAGTGCCTTCGGGATCGCCTGAGCGGTGTCGCCATGAAGATGCACAGCCGATTCCAGCAGGGCATTGTAAGCACCGACCGTGGGAGTCAAGCCATCCCGTAACAGTGCTTCGAAAGCACTCGGGATCTCAGTGTACTTCTTTGTTAAAGCCAGCTGGATAATCTGATCGGAAGCGATACGAGCTTGTTCCGTGGAGACATCCTCGATGGCAGCCACGTCCGCTGGTAGTTCAGGAAATGCCTCCGTGGCCGAGTTATCCTTTGCTTCGGATGCCTCCTCAGCTTGGGCTTGCTCTTCTTGTATCTGAATCTCTCGAGCTACCGCCTCCTCCACCTGAGCGCTGACATCGGCATTGGCAGAGGCCTTAGTGATATGTGGCGAGTCAAAGTTATGGGAATTCGAGCCATCCTCCTTGGACTTTGCTGCTTCTTCCGGCGTCGACGGTTTCCAGCCCAATTTCCGCTTCACCTGAAACTGTTTCCAATCACTATCATCGCCAGTCTGCTGAGCGTGTTGCCACGCGGCATAATACGCCGCGAGACCTAAGTCCCCCGAGCCCGAGCCGCCCTGGCTGGCTTTAGCGCCAGCACCGGAAGAACTTGGTTGGAATACATTTTGCAAGGCACTCCGTGAGACCTTTGCCGGTTGATTGGCGAGCTGATTGAATGTGGCGGAGGACGCGTAGGAAGACTGCGACGCCGCAACTACCGACTGAGCATAGCCATGAGTGAAGGCTTTGGTGAAACTCTGACGTGCGAGATGGCTAAACGGTTTGAAGACCATTTATCTGGCAGGAGTCCTCTTCAGCGAGAAGAGGCAATGCTGGTTCCAATGTTAGTCACGCGACCATTCTTTTAGTTCCGCCTTGCCGGCTTCTGGTGATGTGTTATCTGGTTCATACCTTGCAATCAAAATAATAGTAAGGATGCAGGTTCATTTGACGACAGCTGGCCGTCAAAGGAACGCGCTGGTATATACAAGGGAATTGATACGAGGGAAGGAAAAATTCTTCTCGTTAAGATGTCGAAAAATATGACAGATCGGACAAGAGGGAATGGATGGATATTTGAGAGAAGGCGAGAATAATCGTTGACCAATCCTAAAGCAGATTAGTGCCGATCCCGCTACTTGACCCCTTTGAGGATACTGATGGATTCAATAGGTTAGTGTAGTGCTAGAGCTGATCGTACCTTTGGGGAACGAATCGTCTTAGATGGAATTCTAAGGAATAACCCTCGGGTATGTATCTACACGACGCAGGGGGCAGACAATCCTACATTTAAAAGACCCAGACAGGAACCAGCGGGAGGGTAAAAGGAATATGGCTATGCTTGTTCTAAACATGTCCGATGCGAACTAGAAAACACGAGAAAATAAAATTCAAAAAAATTCAAAAAAAGTACTCCATACCACAACTCGACCTCCGTCATTCCCTCGTTGCCTAAGGCTATTTCCACAGGTCAGGTGGCCCTAGAACCCCGGGATAAGAAGCCGTCAGGGGACTTGACCCAATCGGCGGGCCGTTCACACTGGGGCCATAGGAAGATTCAGGAGCGGGAATTCTTAAGTTCCTGATGTCTGGCCAAGCGTGACTCACCGCGTCCCGGCTCATTTTCTTTAGACCCTCCTCCGGAGTTTGGCGTCTTAAGCCCCGAGTGGGACTGGATCCTAAGCTCCGGATATCCGAAGACCGAGCGACCGACGGAGATGCCTGAGGCGATATTTTTTATTGTGCTTGAATGGCTAGGGTTTTTGCCCATGGTTATACAAGCACTAGTTCGAGAACAAACAAAAGGTATTAGTAAACTGCCAACATTGAGTTTTTTTTTCTTCCCTCTTAGGAGTGATGGAGAACGGTAGAATTAACTTTTCCTTTCATCTCCATCGCGGTACGTAATTGCAGTCTCAGTCATGCTATTCGACGAAAGGGATAAACTCCCATGCAGAAGAGGCCACTTGTCCTTCTTTAGCGCCAATGGTTTTGTTTGAATCCTTGCCTAGCCAGTACTTCTTGACTTGTTTTCCGAATATATTTGTTGAATATAAGTACGGGGGTAACGGGGGACGGAGAACAGTACCAAAGAGTATCCATACACCTGATCAAATTGTCCGACGGGAAATTGCCGATATGTCATACGATGGGTCAGAGCATCAACAGTTACCCTACGGAGTAACAAACGAGGCTTCAACACTTGCTCTCGGCGGCTCACTGCCACCAATAATAGCGGGCAGAATCTGACAACCTAGTATTAAATAGCATGATGATGGAACGATCGATGAGGGGTGTAACTTCGCTTGAAGATTTGTTGCTGTTAGTGACTGAGAGGGAAACTCTCTTAGTCAGCGGCGTCACATCAAAGCTCAAGCCACAAACACCTGTCTCAGCCACAATATATATCAGCTGCAGCCACAACATGGAAATCAATCGGCGGAGCGATAATACGAGCTCTGGAAAGCTTCCTTCTCAAACGAATAACTAATCTCTCTACACAAATAATCATAATATAATCGTATTGTTTGCTTCGTGCGCTGGTGAATCTTCTGAGGGTCAAACTTCTCTATCCTATCTTCGGTGACGATTCGAGGCGGGGCACTTTTGACCGATTCGGGAAGCAAACGACATAGGTACTAGATTACTACATGGGACCGGGGTACCTCACTGTGTTGTCGATAACGCTGATCTCTCGCCTACGTTCGCCCTTTACAGTTTGATTTTTCCCGGATTGGTGCGTACAATTCTAGCGCAACCGATACGCTATTCAAAATCGCACAACAGGTTCTCCTGGGACGTATATGGAGTAATAACTGACTATTGAGATTCAGTGAAGTAATCGCCAGATCCAGTTCGACTAACCAGTCCGTTTGATTTTCCGTAACAAAAGAGATCCTCCTGGTCGAACAATCGCCGGCCGCCCTCATGTCCTATCCGCCATCCGGGAGCACCGCCTTGTCCGCCCCGGGCAAGGTCCTTCTTACCGGTGGTTACCTCGTTTTAGACCGCAATTACACGGGGACGGTAATCGCACTTGATGCCAGGATCCACGTTATCGTTCAGCAATTGAGAAGAGGTCATCGACGTGGTGCATCATTCAGCTCAGTGAAAGGGGGTTTCGATACGGAGACAGTCGAGGATGGAAGTGCTGTGGACGACAAGGATAAAGAAGACGTAGTGGTTGTACGTTCGCCGCAATTTGTCAATGCTGTGTGGGAGTACGGTATACAGCGTTGCGAGAATGGAGGCGGAATCAAAGTGATCCAGAAGAACGAGGGGTAAGAGTGTGTTCTCGACCCCTACTGCTCCAGAACTAAAGGATTCCAGGCGTACCAATCCGTTCGTCGAGACTTCTCTCAACTACGCTCTCACCTATATCAGCTATGTGGCCGACTCGAAGGACTTTGGATCCCTCTCCGTGACAATCCTGGCTGACACTGATTACTACTCCGAAACCGCCTTTTCTAGGGCTTCCGAGTCCCCTGGAAGATTCGTAAACTTCGGTGTTCCCCTCCATGAGGCTCACAAGACAGGACTAGGTTCCTCTGCAGCTCTAGTAACCGCCCTGGTATCGTCACTGGTCATTCACCGCACCCTACAGCCGGACGACCTTGGAGCTGCTCGTGACAAGCTTCATAACTTGGCACAGGCTGCTCACTGTGCCGCTCAGGGTAAAGTGGGATCTGGATTTGATGTGGCTGCTGCTATCTATGGCTCTTGCCTATATCGTCGATTCTCCCCAAGCATTTTAGAATCCGTCGGCGACGCCGGTTCACCTGGATTTGAAGAGCGGCTGTTCGCAGTTGTGGAGGACGCCGACCCTAAACACCCGTGGGATACAGAGTGCCTGGATTTCGGGATGCGCCTTCCTCGAGGTATGCAGATGGTCCTGTGCGACGTCGAGTGCGGCTCGAATTCCCCTTCCATGGTCAAGAAAGTGCTCGAATGGCGAAAACAAAACCAGCAGGAAGCCGATCTTCTGTGGGCTGCCCTCCAGTCGAACAACGAACGGCTCTGCCTTCAGCTCAAGCAGCTAGCTCAGAGTCCTGACCAAGAATCGCTCGAAGACTTCAATGATGTCCGCAACCTCATCCAGCGCTCCCGCAATCACCTTCGGAGCATGACCCGCAAGGCGGGAGTACCCATTGAGCCGCGTGTACAGACGGAACTGCTTGATGCAGTGTCAGCCATTGACGGAGTGATTGGAGGTGTGGTTCCTGGCGCGGGAGGTTATGATGCGATTGCTGTCTTGATCCGCGATGACCAGGAGGTGCTTAGAAAGTTAAATGAGCTCTTTGAGAACTGGGAGAGTAAGGTGGAGGACGACTTCGGTGGCAAGATCGGGACTGTCCGGCTCCTCGGTGTGCGTCACGGCTCAGATGGAGTCAAAAACGAGCTTCTCGACCAGTATGCCGGCTGGCTTTGAGTCGACAGCTCTATCCACATGCTCGCCATGCACAACTACTAACCTAAGTAGATACGACATTCGAGAGGTACCGTCTAAGTTGACAAAAAATGGTTATCTGACCCAGCATACATTACACCTGATCTCAGCGCTAGTATCTATTCTCTGCTTTCTTCCCTTCTATCCCCTCTGTTAGCCCAAGCATTCCGTTACGAGCGATGCCAGTGATGAAAAGCATTTCTAATCTAAGCACGATCATGACCATTGCATCTAAGATAGCATATACAAGATTGATAATGCAAAAAATGCTAGTAGACGTCCTGTGAAACGAGGCTGTCCAACCCCCGTTCAATTCATGAATTTTTTAGAAAAAAAAAAAAAAAAAAACACAGAGAACTTGAAACCCAACCAATTCTACTTTCAACTAGAGTCAATGTTAAGATAATCGCAACTGTATGTACAAAGCCAAAACCAAGCAAAACACGAACTATACACCCCAAGTCCGACACAAAAACCACGACTATCTGCCAACGCCTCTAAAAGACAAGGACAGAAACAGAAGAATATGAATAAGGAAGAGGCTATAGCAAAAAAAAAAAAAACTAATAGCTCCACAAACCCGGAATCCCACTCCCCAGACTCACCTACGTATATCTTAAGCCCGAACTTCGGTGCTAAAACCTCGCCCCCGGACAATTACCCAAACCCCGAGAACAGCATATAATAAACCTATTCTACACAGCCAAGTAGTGCTCAATGAACCCAACCCTACCAAATCATATACCTCGTTTAACCATCCTCTTTACCTTCGGACAAAGGCGCCCTCACACCCACTACTAATCATCGATATGCGTTCTGCTCCCTTCAACCCGAACTTCTACTATAACCGTCGTCTCCAGCCCCGATTCGGCCGCGGGGGTATCGGGGGATTGATCAAGGTTGCTCTTGTCGGGACTTGTATTTGGGTTGTTTCGAAGAAGGTGGTTATGAGGTAAGGAATCTGAGTGTTATTGGCGTGGCTTTTTTGGGATGTGCTGATGATCTGGTTGGTTTTCTAGTTCTGGTCCTGGGGGTATTAAGAGTACATCTCACTAGGGTTCTGGTTTGGGGGGGGGGGGGGAGTTAAGATCTGATTTCTCAAGGAGGGTGGTGTGACTTTGATCGTGTCTTTGGATTTGGTATATATCCTTGCCAATCTTTATTATTATCTTTCTGGCTCGATGTAGAATAGGCCATAGTTGCCAAAGCTAGAGATGTCTTGTATAATCATAAGAACAGTTGATGGCGTTGGGCACGTAACCGACCCGAAGGTCATCATAACTACTACATAAAACATAACATTGTATTTGACACAATAATCCAAATGTATGTGCAAACATACTACATATCCATCGCATAAAAACATCCCCTGATATCATGGGTATCCGGCAAAAGCAAGTATAGGGAGTCCCGAAACGCCTTCATAGTACATATTTTTTTTGAAGTTTATGGTTCTGTTCAGTATAGAACAGTGAGTTGATGAATCTCACACCATCATATAATACCCTTATAGTTGACTGGGCAGGTAGGACGAGTATTCCTGCGAGTCCTGCGGGGCATGTTCGGCGATTCGCTCCTCGACTTTCTCGTTGTTGTCGAGGATGCCGTACTCGGCTGCCTTGGCCTCGATTTCATCGTCGGAGAGCTTGGGGAGTTCTTTCGCCGCGCGCACATAGCTCATATTCTCCACGTAGCCCTTGGCGAAGATCAGGTCGATCTCTTCCAGGCTACGACCTGCCGTTTCTGGGTAGAACAGCCAGATGATGGGAATGAAGACCGCGTTCCATGCAGCGAAGAACAGGTATGTGCCCCAGCCGATATGCTCCACCATAACAGGGGTGATCATGACCACTGTAAAGTTAAACAACCAGTTGTTGCATGTGGAAATGGCATTGGCCTTGGCTCGGGTCTTGATAGGGGAGAGTTCAGCAGGATAGAGCCATGGTAAGGGCAGCCAAGTGGCTCCGAAGAAACACATGTACAGGAAAAAGCCGAAGACGGCTCCCTTTGCACTTTGTTTATCGCCAGGAATAAGACAGGCGAATACAATGATCATTGCTGCGCACTGCCCGTAACTGCCTCCCAGGAACAATTTACGGCGGCCAATCTTTTCGATGAAGAACCATGAGAACGTCGCGAAGATGGCGTAGCAGATCATGTTGATACCGCCGATCAGGAGCGCAAAGTTATGCGACTGACCAATAGACTGCTCAAGCAAGACTGGGAGATAATAGATGACAGCGTTGCAGCCAGAGATCTGCTGGAACATCTGCGACGACGAACCCACGAGCATGCGGCGCAGATGCTGGGATGGTCCACCAGTAAGCAGATCGCTGAACTTGGCTTTCGTGGCTCCCGAACTGTCTCATGGTAAGCTTCAAGGGCCAGGAACAAATCATAGAAGAGGAAGGCTTACGCTCGGACGGAATCGAGAATCAGATTCTTTTCTGTTTGGGTGTGACGATCTTCGATCTCAGTGCCAGCTAGCGCGGCGAGCACCCGCTCGCCTTCGGCGACTTTGTCGTGGGCGATGAGATAGCGAGGTGATTCGGGTAGGTAGAACATGCCGACAATAATAATGATTCCGAAGACGACCTGGAACGCGATCGGAAATCTCCATACCAGGTCTTGTGGTCCGTAGTGTGCACCATAATCGATCCAGTATGCAATAGCTGTACCTATTGCGATGATACCACCTTCGATGCAGATAAGAAGTCCTCGGTTGCTGGTCTTGGAACATTCAGCTTGATATGTGGGGATTGTTGAAGTGTTCATTCCATTCCCAATGCCAGTAATGACTCGACCGAAGATGAATTGAAGAAGGGGAAGAGAGCCGGGCATAGCAGACACCTGAATAACGACACCGACAATCATAATAGTGGCACCAGAGATAACCATCCACCGGCGACCCGTCCGGTCTCCAAATAGCAATGCGAGGATTGCACCGAAGAGACAACCTACACTGGAGGATTAGCTTATTCGAACGAAGAAGCGCATTGTTAGGGTCGCATTGGCCACTTACCGACTTCATAGACTGCAGTTACAGTAGCCTGCATTGTGTTGTCGTCCTTGGTTGCCGTGAACATGTCGTTGAAGGCCGGGTCTGAGATGATGCCCGACATCACACCCTCTACAGCCGTGGTCAGCGTAGCTTCCCCTAGATATATGCAAAGAGTAGAGGCTCACGATCATATCCGAAAAGCAAGAACCCCATTGTTGCAATGGTAGACACTGTCAGGGACAGTTTCCGCCCTGACATCCCCGCATAGGTGGGAGGCGCCATAGTGAGAATACTATACTACGTTGAAAGCACAATGCGCAATATCAGGGGTAGAGCAGGAATTAAATTGATATAATATTAGAAAGAAACTGGACTGAGAAAGAAAACTTATGTACAGGACAATAGGATCAGACGGTTTTTAAGCAAGGAACGGCTCCAGGTCGACGACAATCGTCGACGGGAGATACTGCGTGTGGTAACCTGTGGCGTCACATACCCCAATGTGGGAGGAAGACCCTATGGGGAGAATGGTTTCCACCTCCACAGTGATAGAGACCGTGGGCAGTACTGTCCTTTGACATCATTCCAGAATTCTCTGACTGGAGGAAGTAATGCAGGGCCACTTGGAAACACCATAGAGTGTAGAATCAGAGGTAGAGGTGGACCTGTCCCCAGCGCGGTGGAAGGGCAATGATGTAATACCCGTTGTTTAATTCCACCACACAGTCACGAGTCGTCCCCACTGATGGAGACAACATGTGTGAAAATTCTTTTGCTCGTCGTCCAAACGTTGCATGGGTACTTGGGCGACGTCAAGTTTATCAAACCAGAACTAGTCACTATCATTGGTCGTAATGCAAGCCAAGTGAAAGCTTATGCCCACAATCTTCGGGAGCCCGAAACCCATCATCAAGAAACAGAATATCTACGGTCGTTTTCCGACCACCAGTGCTGGTCTTGATCAAAAGATTCTTGGTCAAAAGATCCCTCGGCGTGAATTGTGTTAAACGGCTTTATTTCACATGTTTGTGAATAAGCCGGCAGGGACGCGTTGGCGTGTTGTGCATAACAGGATCGCAGCGACAGTGGAACCCTGGCGATCCTCTGCACGACTGGCGCCCCAGGTCTGGACATGGAAAACACAAACTGGATGCGTCATTACTACAGGTTTTTCTCGCACTAAATCACTGATGGACTTACATCAAGCCAATGGTACACTCTTGCGCTCTTATACTCAGTGCTAAAGTGCATCCAATTATCCTCAGAGTGGTCCTGGCAGGTGGGTAATGTCAAGTCGATATTCAGCGTCATGCCCTCGGAGGTCGCGGGTTTGTGCTCGCACTCCGTAAGTACCACACTCTCTTGTCCACCACAGCCGCTTTTTTCTGAAAGGTGATCATCATCTTCACCCAACCTATAGGGCGGCAAAGTGGGCACAAAGTCTTCTGCCGCTTCATATAAGAGTCTCCTCTTGAAAGGTCCAAGGCAAGAAACAAGACCATCTTTTCGGAGGTACTGAACGTTCTCCGAAATATAGATTTGTAAGCCATGGAACCTCGTGTTGGCCAGCTCGGCAAAAGACACAGTCACAGGTAATATATGACAGAGAGGAGCGCCTCTTCTCGACATCAGGATGTCACATCGGAGCAAGCGCTTCCAGGCCCGAGCAATGTAAACCGGCTCTGCATCCTCCACGAAATCCTCTGCCGGACAGTGGATGGCAGCGATCGGCATGTTCTGGATGATGCTATGCCTGAAATGCCCCGGGAGTTCTAGACAGGCTCGGACATTGTATTGAACATGGCTCCGCCGTACATTAACAGACTCTGGCAGCTGAGGGGACAATATCATTTCGAAGTCGTAAGTATAGGTACCGGGATTCAATAGCTGATACTCTGGCGCGGCTGTACTTTTGCATTTCGAACATAACTTGTTCGTGATGGTGCCCCACAATCCGCATTTTTGGCGCGATGTATTGCATTCCGTGATACCCGTTTCCAACATTCCTAGATTTTCTTGATCGGCATGGTATTGGGGTGCAGTCCCTGA
The DNA here is from genome assembly GCF_009193645.1 of Aspergillus pseudonomiae. Classification (NCBI taxonomy): domain Eukaryota; kingdom Fungi; phylum Ascomycota; class Eurotiomycetes; order Eurotiales; family Aspergillaceae; genus Aspergillus; species Aspergillus pseudonomiae. Next base: position 139,093 of record NW_022476032.1, on the reverse strand, counting down.
GATATCCGGACCGAACACCGTCAGCGTACGATCTGCGATGGTCTTCGAATCATAAAGACCTACATCCTGTTAGACAATTCTCTCGCACATTTGTCGTAGAGCAGTTTGTTTAACCGCATCTTGGATTCCTTACCATGAGGCCAGTGTACATGAGAAACTCCGCTAAAATTGACGGTCAATTTCTTCACCATTAACGTCTCCTTGATCTTCAATTCACAAGAACCCCTCAGGACAGCGGATTTATGTGTGTATGTAGGTATGAACACCGCGGGCTCAGTGAGATTGATAGTGAGCTCAGGCTCCCTGGACTTAGTCCGGGTTATATAGTCAGGGGCGTGTAGCGACGGCTGTAGCATTATTATGAGGTGAGAGTGAAGTGAGAATTCTTGAATCAATGAAAATCAAATCATCTAGGCGGACATCGTCTGTAAATAGTTGTAGGCGTGGCAGTCCAGCTTGCAGCTTAAAAAAACAATGGTCCATGTTGGGAGCTTGGGCATATGACCCAACCAAATCTAGACCCAGGCCAGGATACTTTAGATTGCATCAAAAGATATCTGCCGCGGAGACTCTGCATATCAGAGCCAAGAATCGCATGATAGCATATGGGAAGGCCCACTTGACTTCAATTGCAGTGTAGACGTTTAGTCGGCTCGGGTACCACGGCTAAGGGATCTTAAACGGGCACATCGCTTTCGACCCAAGGTATGATAGGCAACTGACCTCAATTGCAATCAAATGATTCGATACCTTAATAATTTCTGTGTCCATTTCATTGGGACAAACTGTCTACTTTGCTATTGTCAACGCGTCCCTCAGTTGGGGTGATGTCATGATAGTCAGGGGAGTGCAATGCGACTTTCCAGTTATGAGACCGCAGGATTCCTGTTGTGGCGATCGGACGATGATAGAGCTAAGGTAAGGAAGTAGTGAAATGCGCTATAGTTCAGACATTCCAGAAGGCAAGGGACCCACCGACTCTTATCTGGACTCCGTTCAACTTTTGCTTCATCCCCTGTGAACACGTTCGAGCTTTAGTCAGGTGCGAGCAGAAGATTTGCCTGGCAGGTGACCTGGCAGAAAAAGAAATGTGCAGTGCTGGAAGAACGTCTGATTGTTAGCGGTTGAGTGGCGTGAGAGGATCCCTGTCATAGGATTGGCATGCTACTATCTCCCGTCTAGGATTTAGGCCCTGAGTGTGACATCAATTCATTCTGTCATTACGAAATATGAAAGCATCAATGAAGAATGAATCCCTTGGGCTCTATAATTGGTTCTTTCTTTTATTTCCCTTATTCTTCTATGATGGAGGAGTAATATTACTGTTATACTTTTGTTGCGCATACTTTGTATGGGTACCTCGTAGATCAGGGAGACACTGTATTAAAAAAAAAAATCGCAACACTAAGTGGAGACGGTCTAGCTTGGCCCTACTGAGGAACAAATTATTCAATTGTATGACTGATGAGGCGATCTATACAGAACAAGATTATCGGCAAGTTCTCGCGCCATTAAAATAGCCGTTTTATCCGGTCCTTATGAACCTATTAATAGAGAATTTAATGGAATATCGTAAGGAAAACTTTTTCTTCCAGTGATCTAGAAGATGGCAAAATCATCCCAATTGGTCACGATATTTTTCTAGGTTATCGCGGCATCAAAATGCCTCACTGGTCCAGGTAGATGTTGAATCATAACTAGTACAGACCTCTAAATTTGCTGGAAAAGTACTTTCTTCTCCTCAGACGGGGATTTATTATCAATCGGCCAACTTACATGCCACTTTTAGGGGACAAGACCCACTCATCGGTTGCTTATTTCGATTTGAGTATATAGGGCGTTGATCAAACATCACCTGACATTGTGAACTGCTTTCCCTTGCTTCACTTAAGTATGTTGTCTTGAATCAGTGAAGGAAGCTCATTAGATAAACTCACCCTGTTAAGAGAATTCGCGCGCTTTCAGGTGTTGATACATAAGTATATCTTCTGGGACTTGGAGTTCAAGTCAAGCTTGAACATCCTTTATTATATGCAAATGCAAGCACGAAAACCGTCATGAAAACCGTTCCTACATCAATATGCGCTGTGCGATGCCCTATGTCCGGATTTTATCAATTGACAGACAATGAGCAATAAAACTTGGAGGGTATTTGACATCCCAAGTAATGCAGGGAGATTCTTCAATAAGCGGAAAGTCACTATGACAGATTCATATGAAATTAGTCTTTAAATAGGATCCCTATTACTCAGGAAATGAACAAAAAGAAAAAACTAAGCTACATCTGAATTGTTAAGAAAGGGGCATGCTAGGCCTACAAGCTAAGACTCAAGAGTCCGAATATATAACTGATCAGTGAACCTCCCCAGCAGATGCAGCCGAAGTACAATACCTCAGCCATTTCTAGAAAGCCTTTCCGACTAAGAAGATTTTCCTGTTGACGATCAGCACTTGGTTCAGTCAAAATGGCACGAACAACTACAGTATCCTCAGGGGATGTGGGGGAAGAATGTACACAATACACTTCTCAATGGGTCCTCAGCTCGGTACGGGATAGGTAGCATTCCATTTCTCCTTGCTTGGTCTCCACTTAGAAAAACAAAAATCGGATTATCGGTCAGCGAGAGATCTTCATATCTTGGCGGATGTCTATATCCCTCAATTACTCATGAACCCTGTGACATGAAAGGAGGCGTGATTATGAGACCCAGATGCTTTCACCCATTCGCAAAAGAGAGAGGCTCGTTGATTACCCCCAGACCATTATCCAGCCTTTCATATTCCTACGTGCTATTGGCCAGGAAGGCTATTCTTGACATGGACACATCGTATGTCTTCAGAGTGGTTTGGTGGTGTAGATAGCCATTCGGGCGACGAAGCAAACTGAACTGTCTGTTACTTGAGACAGGATGTCGGAAGCTATAACTAAGCCATGTCGGGTCGTTTGATCTTGTGGTGTACAAAGCTTTTGGGATCCCTCCTTGCTTTTATGGTTTAAATAGTGTCTTGGAAGCCGCATGGTGCTGAGAAAGAACCCTACGTAAGGTTTCAATACTTAACGTGTTGAAATGACTGATATTCTTATAGGTCATAGAGCAAAGCTATGCAGAACAATTCAGCTGAAACGAGAAATGAGTCCTTTTCTCGAGCGGGATTACAGGTATAACGTATCACTACCCTATAACATAGGAACAGTGGTGGATAAGACATGAAAATGAAACATAAACATAAATTTCAGAGCACGTATAACAGAGGCCTCTGATGAAGCTGAGCGTGACATCATCTGTGAGACTTTCTTCAGAGCTCATAGTGTAGCACGGCGTTAGGGTAACACGACTCGGCAATAGAAGTCTCTGATCCCGAAGTTGACAAATTCATGAACGAAGGGTAGATCTGCCAACCTAAATTGGGAACTCTCTGCAGAATTTAATCTTAAGTCACGCTTTGTTTCAAGCTCAGATTGATCTTGAAAAGGGTGTATGGGCATAATTCCCCAAGGAACACTGCAAGTTAGCTAATCCACAGTCTACGTACAAAACTGGAAATAGAAGATTTAATCGGTTCAAGGAGTCGTCGAATTCTAATTTAGAGACTTGCTTTGGGTGTACCGTTCCTGTGCATGTGGTATCCTAGTTTGGTGCGACGATATACTCCTTTAAGAGGATCAAAGCCAGGGCAATTGAACTTGGAGCGCCCTGCTCGAACTAGTATCTCTAACGAACAAGGAATGAGTCTGATCTGCGATTTCTAAGCCTTGGTTGTATTATCACAAAGACAGCTGGCAAGCGTCCACCAGGAAAGTCTAGTTGATGAGGAGCGGGTTTTTTAAGTGACAGAGCCCTAACTCAATAGATGTCCCTGAAGCTGTTTCCACCCGATACCGGTAACTAATCTTTATTGAACGACATTTCCCTAGCCTGACGTGCGCAGATATGTAGGTCGCGGATAGCTTATTTTTATCCGAGGAAACGGTTCAGCCAAAACCACGTCATACCTATGTCCTTTATGTACTGTACAATTTCATGCTGCAGGATCTCCGCACGCGCCGAGCCGATCGGCAATTAATCATTGCCCTATATGCCATGCTCTCCAGTCGAACGAAGAGAACAGGGAAAATAGCCAAGGAAGGTATTTGATTGTTTACCTAGATTGAGTGGAAACTGTCATTAAAATACTTTATAGACTAAACCCACCAAGGTGCGAAATACAAGTCCAAGGACTAGTAAACGACTCCATACGGCAAGACTAGCAAACCAACCAGATCACCGCCTTTCCTTCCCTTTTTCTCCCCTTCATCTCCGCCCCCAGTACCAAACTTCAACTTCTCTAACTGGCAGTTTGCCGGGGCTCAAAGACATCTTGCCCGTTAGCAAAGCTTCTCCTCTCCGCGCAACCGTCTCGCCTCTTCTGGCCCTCTCTCGCGCCTCCTTTCTAGACTTCTCTCCCCACCCCCTCCCATTATTACCTACCGTCTGTGTCGTACCGGGTACACAGTACACACGACGCAACACTTCGCTCACTCCCTACTCCTCTCCTTTATCGCTTGTGTTTCGTCGGTCGCATGGCCCCCTTCATCCTTCTCCCGAAATAGAACCACTCCGTTTGGTTCCTCCGTTTGGCCTGAGCCTCGTTTTTACCCTTCAATTCAAACCCACTCCCGTCTCCTTTCTTTTAGCCGCGGATCGCTGGCTCGTCTTCGTTCTATCCTCTCGTTTATCGTTCCTTCTTCCCCTTCCCCCACTTGACAAGCAACTGTTCCGCCATCCTTGTCCCTATTGGGGTAGAATAATCAGTCAATCACTGTTGCCCTCATTTAACACCCCGACCATCCTCACTCATCCCCATCAAGCTGCCATATTCTATCATTGTTTCCTCTTCCAAGGGTGACCGGCCATCGGAGGAAATCAAGTTCAAACATGGCCTCCAACGACGATAATTTGAAGACGGACAGTCTGCGACTTGGAGATAATGATGAGCATTCGGCTCCTACCACCACCGCTGTGCACTCCCCAGAATCCAATGGGCAATCAGCCTCCGCTCCTGCTTCAGCCCCAGAACCGGCGGCGAACCCTCTTACGTCTGGCCATCATGAAAGTATCCCCCATCAACATATAGTGACCGAAACGTCAAATACACAGCCTGTCGCCGGTGGCGAAAGTGCTCCTCCACCCCAACAACCAAGTGATGCGAATACTCTCCCGACTTCCAATGCGCCCGCCGTTGAGTCCGGGGCCTCGACTATTGAGGCGCCCCCTGCGGAGCAGGCATCGCAGGAATCTGACGCGAAGGAGGAAGACCAGGGTCCGTCATTGATGATCACATTGCTTTTGACATCAGGCTCGCGACATCCGTTCAAGATCGATGGGAAGTATCTCCGAAAACGATCGGTGAATGTGGAAAACAACGATCCTTTTGCTATGAGCGTATACACGCTTAAGGAGTTGATCTGGAGGGAATGGCGACAAGGTATGTATTGGCGCAGACAGCTATCAAAGACCGGACCGGGTGAGATCGAGTAAGACTAATGTGCGCATCTGTAGACTGGGAACCGCGACCATCATCGCCGAGTTACATTCGGCTGATCTCGTTTGGTAAACTGCTCGATGATAAAGCGCCTCTGTCAGGTATGTTATACATTTACCAAGCTAAGTGTCACTTGGCGAGGTGCTGATTCAAGTATTAGACTCCAAATTTAACCATGATGCTCCCAATGTGGTGCACATGACAATCAAACCTCAGGAACTTGTCGATGAGGAGGATGCCAAAGGCTCTAAGCCACAGTACTCGCGGGAACGTGAAGCCAGTGAACGAAGCCCGGGTTGTCGCTGCATAATCCAATGAACTTATTGGATCCTGTATTTGCACATACCGATGATGGGGGTTGTATCCTTATTCAGCTTCGACGTTACGTGGCCTTCCGGCTCTGACAATGCACGTCTGTGGTTTATTCAATATCGCACGAGGTTTCGTCTAGTTGGTCTACTCTTGGGCGCGATGGACCCATCATGGCCCATACCCCCGTCCGTCTATCTCGTTTTGGGTTTAACCTCGTCTTATTTGTGAGCGCTTTGGCGTGGCCATCGCTCTGTGGCCTTGATGCGGGATATCTACTTGGCCACTTGTGACCGTAAACAGGGACGGCGTTCCGGATGTTTGTATTTGCTCTTCCAGCACCGAGGCATATGTGTGGTATTCTTAGTGTGTTTCTGGTTTGATGGTTTCCATTTGTTTGCATAATCACTTGAGCTGCTCGACGCTGCTCTTGTCCTTCACCCCGTTCGTATATACCCTATTTTCTTTGATCCTCCAAGCTGTTGTCCGTCAGCATGTGTCTACATATTAGCAGATTCTTCATATTCTTTTTCATCGCCAAGCACAAGACTGGCTGTTTCAATCCTCTCATAGTCCTGCCGTAAATGCCACATCTATCTCCGCATGACGAAGTCATCATGGTACCTAGCTCCGCGCCGATATCTCCACTACTCGATAAACATTATGAACACACCCCATAGTTAGATGTAAATGAGGTAGCGCAGGGCTGTGGCTTCTAACCGTGTAACATGACTTGACGGCGTACAAGCGACGTACGAACAATAGCACCGCTACACAAAGGAGCACTGCGGTCCCCTTAAATATGCTTCCTCGGCCTAATACAATCCACGACCAATACGTGTAGCCCAACTTATTCATCCATGCAACCCGTATGTCTAATTGCATCTAGTAGTATTTGACCATCAAATCATGAGTGGGCCACCTATCAAATCCTCTTGTTCACATCCCGCCTGTATCGAGAATAAAGAATCATAACGACCCATATGATGAATTAAATAAACGAGACCAACGAAGCATAAACGGAAACCAGAAGCCGGCAATCGAAACGTAGCTTAGAAATCCATCCGCAGCCTCTTCTCCATCTCGTCGTGGAAAGTGGGTGGTTCTCTGAACTCGTCTCCTGTGCTGAGTCAGTATATGAAGGGCCAATCCTCGAGCACAAGCTCCAGGTACTATGGAGTAGAGATATATAGGTGGAGGAGAATGATGACGAACCTTTAAACACATCCTCCCACCCGACTTCCGTATCCCGTCCACCGAGCACAAGAATATCCTCATGAACATTGCCGGCCTTTGCACCGCCCAGCACAGCCGGCCGGAATGTTCCATCCCGCACGAGCTTCAGTTCCATGCCGCGACGGATGGGCTCCGCGATACCGTATGCTCGACGCAGGGACTCCATCTTCATTGCATCCTGCGTTTGGCGCCAGGCAATCAGACGGGCTTCGAGAGGGTGTGCGGAGGCGGGGATTTCGGATTGAGAGGAGGGAGGGCCCCGGGAGGCGGGGAGGGTGATGTTGTCGCGGAGGGTGTCGGGAAGACCGGGGGCTGAGGGGGCGCCTTTTGAGGGGTGGGGGAGGGAGATGGGGATGTTTTGACGGGTGGTTGTGTTGGTTGTTTGGCTGCGGTGGTTTGTGGCTGGGGCGATGCGGAGAGACTTTTTCACTTTTTGTTAGCTGGGTGGGTTGCTTTGCTTGGATGAAGTGTTGTATGTAGTTCTGGGGTGGTGGTCGATGGGGTGAGCACATACCATTGTGGTGGATTTGAGAGTGAGATTTAATAAACTATCGGTTGGGTATATCGAGGCGGGAGAGATACCAGTGTCTATCGTATATGGTGGAGGAAGATGGGGAAGGTCAAGATGGAAGCGGAACTGAAAGCGCAGTGGAGGTTAGACAGATACCGAAGCTCTGACGATAGACCTGACAAGGCAACGGTAGGATAGCGCGTCCAACAGCTTCTCCGGTACACCCTAACCACCACTTCCGCAATTCCGATCCTCAGTAAGCACGCCCGTCACGTGAGAGATGTCGCAAATTGTCCCCGATCAATTATACCAGAACCTCCGAGAGAAAAGGAAAGGCAGCAACATCACCGCGCTTCTCACACACAATGCCGCCGTTCGTCTCCTCCCTCACCCTCCGCACGCTGCGGACCATCATCCAGCGTCCTGCGTTCACTGCTATCGCCGCCCCCAAGCCCTCATACTCCATCCCCCGGTTCCAGCCCGTCCTCCGCACACCCACGGCCGTCGCTGCCGCTACCACTCCCAGCCTTGCTATCCGCCAGTTCTCGACCTCCCCGTTCCGCCAGGCTACCTATAATCAAGTTCGTCGCGGATGCCGGGTTGCTCAGCGGGCGCGTCGTGCCCGGTCCCCGGCGCTGAAGGACAGGCCTGAGATGAAGGGTGTGTGTTTGAAGACGGGTATTACGAAGCCAAAGAAGCCCAACTCTGGTGAGAGGAAGACGGCAAGAGTACGGTTGAGTAGTGGCAAGGTGGTTACGGCTTATATTCCTGGTGAAGGTTTGTCTTCCTATATTGGTGGTGGTTTAGGGGCTTCGATGCTAACAAGGGTGATTGTAGGCCATAACGTGCAGCAGCACAGTGTTGTTCTTGTTCGTGGTGGACGTGCTCAGGATTGTCCTGGTGTGAAGTATCATTTGGTCCGTGGTGCGATGGATTTGGTATGTTGTCTTTTGGTTATCCATTGGTAGATCGAGTGACGTGGGTGCTGACTCCTTGTAGGGTGGTGTTGCCAATCGGTTGACCAGCAGATCGAAATATGGAACTAAGAAGCCGAAGAGGGATTAATTGATCGAGGCTGGAGAGATACCCTGACTAGGCCGATGGGCGAGAAGCCGATGTTCAGATGCTTGTATTCTACTATCTACTTGGGTTTGTCAAACGAACTCTTATCGTCGTCATCGTTATAAAATAGCTATGTACATTTATGATGGAACTTTATATTGAACGGGTTATTTTCGCTTTTCCCTCAAGCCAAAACATAGTGTGGTAATTGCCCTGCTGTAACCTTAGCGCTTCATGAATATGCACAATCACTCCCTAAAACCAAGTAAAGAAGATGATGAAATATCCTTATAATAAGACACATGACACCGCGGAAATACGAACATAAAGGAAAAAGAGGAAGAAGACGAGGGCCGAAATAGCCAATGCCCAGCATCTACAGTTGGAACAAAATGGCCAGGTGGATCTTCTTATCGTTTAAGATAGGTCTCCCGTATGGCGGCGGTTCGCTCAAGTAGCGTAAGTCCGCCATGGACCGCTCGTGCTCGAACCTTGTTACTGATTGCAAGGACAAGACCGCCAATAATGACTATCGCGAGCAAGACTTTTCCGAGAGCGGTTAGTCAACTCTCATTCTCGTAGCCCGCGGGCTTTTTCATGTTATTAACCTGGAAGAAGCGGGAAGTGCCTGGGTAGAAGGATGTGTTAGTAGCCGTTCCCCAATACAAGTAAGCGTTGACTCACAGGAATAACCCTTCCAGTCGAAGTTGTCACTGGGGTTGCAGTGGCACTTGAGATCCAGCCTCAATTGCTCGCCCGTCGGACAATGGGTGAAGGGGACATGATAGTAGGCGATTTCATTGAAGAAGTGGACCTGTTGTTTTTCCAAGAGCAAACCAGCAGCAATAGAGTGGACTGGAGCATCACCCCATCTTTCATAGAAAAAGCCGCCATCGCGGTCAAGGGATTCGAAGTAATCCAGATATTCCTTGGATCTGAGCCATTCCAAGTGTCCGATTTCGAAATTCGACCACTGCTCACAAGATTCTGGTTAGTGAAGCCCACTCAAGTTTCAGTAAACGAGGTACTTACGAAATGGCACTTGTTGTACGTTTTACCACCGTCATCGCTCAAGAAGCCCATTGAGTTGTCCTTCGCGATGTGTTCAGGGTGATCGTTCATGAACTTTTTCACGCTATCCCAGAGGGTAGGAATAGTATCGAAGTATTCATATAGACTAAGAACAAAGCTGTACTTCTTGTTGTTTTCCTTCATAAATCGGAAAGGATCGAAGCTGATGTCGCAGAACAATTCAATGCTGGGCTCCACACGCCAGTAGTACTCGTAGTTCAGCATCAAAGGGTGCCGGAAGAAGAATCCAGACTCGTAACGGCACATGTGTCGGTAACTCTCGGAATCACCGTAGATAATTTTCCTTTGACCCATGTCCTCACGCACCTTTTTCGCCTTGTCTTGATCGATCCACTCAGGGTATGACCAATGTTCCTTTGGAATGACACCGTAGTGGGTGGTACCGGAAACCAGGGCCGTGGTGATCTTTTTGAATTCGTCATCGAATTCCTTGTCATTCAGGAACACCCAATCATAATGGTAGTTGCGATTAAAGCGATCTTCAACACTCCGAATTGACTTCGCAATATCCCAAACATCCGAATTGCGCGCCAATGTGACAAACGTCGCATTAGCCCGTGCACCCTGAGGGGTGCTCACGCTCTCCGGGGCACTGTTGGCATGTTCCTTCGGGGTAGCAGCATTGTCATGAGAGGTCTGGGCAGAGGCGGAGCTATCTTTGTAGCCGGCCGGGTTCAACTTCGAGCCGATGCTTTCGGGGATGGGAATTGCACTTCTGGAGAGGAAAAAGAAAACGGCCAAACCCTATATTGAAAGCATAGGTTAGATACTAGTATGAAACAGCGTGGGCAAGGAACCACTAACCGCGGCGGCAAAAAGAAGATATCGCACGTATTTCACCGGTCCCGATGACATGATTGTAAGATGCCCCTACCGTGCCAGACACGGGACTATCGAACAACCAGATGAGGTTTGAAAATGGGTGCCTAGCCTTGTATACAGGAACGGGCAGGTCGGAAAGCAAGGGGTTATGTACCAGGATTAAACGAATGATGAGAACAGGTGAAGGGAAGCAGCCTTTAAGAAGGTCAAGAAATTAAGTGCCGTCAATTAGAGACAGGGCTGTAGAAGTGAGTCGTCTGGCGACAGGTTGACAGCCCGAGTGGCGATGAAGGCAACGGCTGAAGGCTAGCAATGAGACAAGGGAGAGACACTTTTCTGGAAGAAATTATTTATTCTCTAGTAAGAGAGGAAATTACACGATCCCCACCCTTTGCAGGAAAACCGTCGGGGTCGCGAGCCAATATGCCGAGGAGTTAGTTTCACAAGGATACGAGGGAAAATTGGTTACATGAAGTAGGATCTTTTGTTCGCGATCATGATTTAGTTGGCAGTGGAATGGCAACGTAATGTACTCTACCATCATTGGCCAAGACTCTCTCCCCTATTAGGAGCTCCAAGAAGTGTGATTGTCCAGTTGAATAGACATTCTGGTCATTGCGGAGGAATGTGTTACACGATCCTCAATGTGCTAGGCAGTAGAAAGAGGGATTTATTCTTTTAGATTTTGTAGTTAATACATATACATCGGTTGCTCACCCTGTGTGATATGTTTGAATGGGGCCATGGCGACTCTAAGGCGACGATCTATTCCTGCCGGGGGTTTGGGGCAGCAGCTGGGCTTAACGACAGTCAGATCAAACCTTTGGCGATGACGGCAATATCCAATAAGGTTTTACATGGCCTTGCATTCACTAAGTATCAGAAGACCATAACAAACGGAGCATATACCTTGACAGCGGTTCTTCGAAACATTTGATTCATTCCCCTTTTTATTTGCACAAAGGTACATGTCGTTGCCTTAGGCAGCCATCCCACTCCGGCACTAACCTGGAGTCGGTAAGCGGGTGATATCAGACCGGAAGTCGACTTCATCCCGCACTACATTTATGCGGCGGTAAATCTCGCTCCTCTGCTACCTCATCTCCCTGCATCCACGTCCCGCTGAAGATGTCCTTCTTCGGCTTTGATACGACCCTCCCGAGGGATCGAGCCCCCGGGGGTGGACAGAGGGGTATTTTTGATACTCCTGACCCGTTTGCCGAAGTCGCTCGCGCCAGGTTGGAGGGACATCATGACAATGATGATGATGATGTGTAAGACTGCCCGTCTCGATGTCGCCTTCAGCCGATCAGAAGATCCGTGCAACAGACTTAATATACTGACTGATGGTTTCTTGATTGGTCTGCAGAATTGATTTTGAGGATACGTATGATGGTTTGGGAGATCAACTCGACGACGATCAGGATGCGTTCAACGACGACACGTTCGGCGGGGACATGGGCACTAGCGCCGTCGGTAAGGACTTTGACTTCTTCGGAAAGACCGCTCAGGTTGCCGATGTCATTGGAGAGGAACAAGTCCGCTACAGCCTACAAAAGCCCCAGGCTCCTACTGCCGCCCCTGTCGCCGAGGTCCCCGTTGCAACAAGTACCGTGGCCCAGAAGCCCAAGCGCACCGGATACGAGAAGTATTCAGATCCGGATTATATTCCGGATCTTCAGGCCAAATCCAGCGTTTGGGGTCTACAGAAGAAGCCCGAGCCCGCGCCCGCGGTTCATCCGGTAGTCCAGCCGGTGGTTCAGCCGATGGTGCAGGCCAGGAAGATGCTCAGCCTGGAGGAAGTGGAAGCGCAGTTGCGTCACCAGGGCCCCGGGCCTGCCCCGGGTTTACCCCCAGTTTCTCTCCCCCACTCAATGGCAGAGGCACTCCATCATCTGCAGCGACCTCAGCAAATCCCTGGGTTTCCGGAAGGCTTCTCCCAGCTGCCTCCTGAATTCCTGCAGGCGCAGTTTGCTAAAGGTGTCCCACCTGCGCAGATGCTGCACCACCCATCGATGGTCCCTGAGCCATATCCTCCCCCCAACTTGCCATTGCATCTTCTGCAGAATGCCAATCTTCCTCCTCAGCACATGGTACACCCTCAGCATCAAGCTCCCCCACGCGGGCAGCGGACCCAGCCGCAGCAACAGCAGCAGCAACAACAACAACAACAGGCGCCGCCACCGATGCCCCAGAATGTGCCTCAGGGTCCCAGGGGAACGAATAGCAATCTGCCGTTGATCACGAACCCTCAGCAACTGATGCAGCTGACGGAAGAGCAGCGTGTAGCGTACTTGATGGAAGATGCAAAGCGCGCGAAACGCAACCACAAGATCTTCCTTCTCTCCAAGGGCAATGGGCTGATGACCCCCCAAGATAAGAACTTTATCACACGGATTCAGCTCCAGCAACTAGTAGCAGCTGCAGGTAACGTCGCAGACGCGGATTCGGAAGCTGTCTTGGCCGAGGACTTCTATTATCAAGTTTACAGCCAGATCCGAGGCGCACCCAGACAGCACCCGCATCAGCCACTTGGTCATTTTGCGCAAACATACCTTCTCCAGACGGGCAATCGGCTCGGCGGTCATGGATCCCGACGTCAGGCACAAAGTGCAGACAACCATATGCAGAGAATGCAGCAACAAGTCCAACGCGCAGTTGAAGCCGCCAAAGCCAAACCGAAGAACAAGCAACTTATTATCGAAGGAAGCTTGGGCAAGATCTCTTTTAGTAATGCGAAGACGCCCAAACCAATGCTCAATATCAAGCGCCCTGAGACTTCTGAGGGAGCCAAGGCGGTTAAGAAGCCACACACCGACCTCAGTCTGAGTGACCGGAAATCTATCTTGACCAATATCGAGAACGTATATGGCACATTGATGGAGTTAGAGGATATGGAGCGCACAATGCCTCCACCACCGAATGAAGAAGATGCCGAGGCAATCCAAGAACACATGGAATGGCGACAGAAGGTTCGCTCTCTCAATCAGAAGTTGTGGCAGGCGCTCAAGGTTATGGAGCCCATTGTTCCCAACACGAACACCCCACACCCCTTCATTGCATTCCTTTCGTACCCTAAGGGCAAAAAGGCCATTCCACGCATCTTCCGTCATATTGATCAGGAACAGCGGGTTACCATCCTTACTATGATTGTTGTGCATCTGGATAGCTTGGACGTGGTTCGGCAGGGACAGCCGGCGCCTGGTGAATCACAGCCTTCTCTAGCCGTGAGGGAAGCCATCGATCTCTTCTCGCAAGCGGTCATGCCTAGTCTTCTGGGTTACGTTAACGAAGCCCCGTTCAACATCATTATTGGTCTCTTGGGCCTGGTCATCGCGCAAACTCATGTACACATGGTCGCCAAGACTCGTATTGGGCTGGGTATCTTAACCATGCTTCTCAGCCGGGCAGAGATCGTGAAGGAAGCCGGGCAGGCCGCCGAACGGGACTGGCAACAGTGGGTGGACAAGTTCAACGTCTTGTTTGATACCCTTGAACCTACTTTTGGAGACATCTTCCCTGGCTCTATTAATGCAGGCGACGATATGTATGTGTGGCAATTCTTGGCTGCGGTCGGTATTGGAGCTAGCCCCGAGCAACAACAGCGCTTGGTCATCGCAGTGAAGTAAGTCAACTCTTGTCGAATTCTACCGAATAGGCTCTGTCCTACTTGCGTGTATAGAATCCTCCAGGGAGCAATGCTAACAGTACTATAGGGATCGTGTCATGGAAACGGTGGCATATAGCAAGACTCTTCCTGCGGATATGGCTAGCCAACGACTTGGAAATGTCAACCTCTTCATGCGTGCCATTGGTCTCGATGTTGAACTTCTCGGCTAGAGGGAACATATCCCTGCATACCTATCAACCATAGAGCGCTAGTGCTTCTAGGCACATCAGAGACACAACTCGATGCGAAAGAAGGCAAATCGTTGAAAGTCATCAACCGGAGCTTGAGCCAGCCTGGGTGGGACTCTGTCAACTCAGACGTGAGCTCCTACCACGGGTTTTCCATTCGTAGCTTGTGGACTCGGATTGGAGGAGTGGATGACCGGTCGAAGGAAGATTTACCCTTTGGCTGAAAAACCGAAGGACCATGACGCCGTTTGGTCAAATGAAGGACGTGAAAGGACTACGGCCAAATAAATGGCAATTTGATGACACTAGTAATTGTGAGCGAAAGGGCATTTGACGACAGGATGTTCTTCGATGAAATTATCTCTACGGTCTATCGCGGCGATGCCGGATATCCATTTTTGTTTTTATTCTTTGAATGTATATTTCTTTCTCAGTCCAACCCCATATCAGCGCACAAAAAAGGGTAAAAGTTCGGAAGCAAGCCTCAAGAAGCGGTGCCATTGTCAGAAAGCCGAAGAAGTCACTCAGGTAATACCTAGCATCTATGATAGTATGAGAGGTGGGATGGTGAATGTTTTCTAAGAATGATGTCTTGAAAACTGTGCGGTCTAAGTATGTAATGTAATGTTTAGGAGCGATTTGAGGATATAGAGTGTCTATAAATCTATCTATACTATAGTGGAGGATGGCATAAGGACTAGTGGATGAATAACTTCATGTCGTTGCTGAACCGGAACCGACAGGATCTGAGAATGTCTCACCTTCTCTAATATTGACAACGTTTTCTAGGCAAGGTCCAGGACGAACAGATCGGTCAACACTCGGCGCGAACCTCGAATTTCAATGCCTTATAATTGACTGATATTAGCCGGATGGACCCTTGGATCACTTCGTATGGGCCAGTTTAGTCCACCGACAGAGTGGAGCTTGACCCGCTCAGCGTTGAACCACTGGATAAAAGAGAGGTGAGGTCCAGAAACATCTGGCCGATAGGTTTCCTTCGGTTTCGCTCGTTCCATCTTCGAAGAACCCCAGAACCCAGATGCCAGATATTATCCGACAAGGCAAACCGATAGCCTTGCCGAATGGCCCGTTCTTAACCGGGGAAGGCCCCTAGTGTGTTGCCGTGCCCGATCGAATGATGCCGAGTGAACACCAGATGGGGTGATATGGGGTGACGCTCAGCTTTCCCATAGGGTTCGATTGACGCATGGACGGTCTCACGGCTTACCGGAGTTTGTTCGAAGTGTAGACGCTGCGACTAAACCTATTTTACGTATACGCAAGTATAATTAAGGACATGGGGCCTGCCCGTCAGTGGAAGGTGCGATGAATAGGCGGGTGGATGTAAGCACGTGTGGAAAATAAACGGCACGCACGCCATACCACCTGTAAAATTGAAGGGTCGATCGTCACCCAAGAAGGTTGTTAGAGCTTGAAGATGAATTACGTGGTGCTTGGGGACTCGACCGCAGATCGTCCAGGAAGGCAAATTAAAGATGATCAATAGGGGGGTTTTCATTAGATGAAACAATTTCAGAAAAGAGAAAAATTTCATCCATTGGACACTCCCTAAAACACATTTGATACTGTCTATAGGAATGAAGAGCACGGAGTATGTACATACAATATAGGTAGAGGAGAGAAAGAGAGACTGACCAAAATTACATGTTGCGGTACCTTACGGACGGTGAACCTGATGCGTCCTCCGAAGTAAGTTGAGAAATGAAATCCACCCGAACGCATGCCCCTCCGCAATTGTCCTCCTCCCCCACCAATCCCGATTGCGGTGCCCCTTAAATATCCCGTGGCTGCCAGCGCTCGTCTTGCTTGTGTTTCTTTCTTTTCCTTCTTTTCCTCTCCAGACAACCCTTCCACTCTAATCACCCTTTCTACCTGCTTCTACTCTTGTCTTCAATCGCATCTGTCATCATGCCTTCCGGTTCGGTTCTTGTCACTGGGTAAGCTACCGCACCTTGATCGGGATAGTATACCCCACCATAGGCTCAATGTACTGACGGCGCAATCATACAGTGGAACGGGCTACATTGGCTCTTTCACCGCCCTTGCTCTCCTCGAGGCTGGCTACAAGGTTGTCGTCGCCGACAACCTCTACAACTCCTCCGCCGAGGCTCTTCGCCGCATTGAGTTGATCTCCGGCAAGAAGGCTGAGTTCGCTAAGGTCGATGTCACCGACGAGGGCGCTTTCGACAAGGTTTTCGAGGCTCACCCCGACATTGACAGCGTCATTCACTTCGCTGCCCTGAAGGTGTGCTTGTCCAATGCCACGTATCTACCCCGCTTACTTACACCTGCGTTTTGGAATGTAGGCCGTCGGCGAGTCTGGTGAGAAGCCTCTGGACTACTACCATGTCAACGTTTACGGAACTCTCAACCTCCTGCGCTCCATGGTCCGCCACAATGTCTACAACATTGTCTTCTCCAGCTCGGCCACCGTCTATGGTGATGCCACCCGCTTCCCCAACATGATCCCCATCCCCGAGGAGTGCCCTCTGGGCCCCACCAACCCCTACGGTAACACCAAATTCGCCATCGAGAACGCCATCATCGATGTCATCAACGCCCAGCGTAACAACGCCGCCAAGGCCGGAAACCAGGAAGAGAGCCAGAAGTGGAACGGTGCTCTGCTGCGTTACTTCAACCCCGCTGGTGCTCACCCCAGTGGCATCATGGGTGAGGATCCTCAGGGTGTTCCTTACAACCTGCTGCCCCTTCTTGCCCAGGTTGCTACTGGCAAGCGCGAGAAGCTCCTCGTCTTCGGTGATGGTAAGTGTCTCTATTACCCTTCAGATCCAGAAGAAAACCGTCATGACTGACTTTTGCGATATTAGACTACAAGTCCCACGATGGCACTGCCATCCGTGACTACATTCACATCCTCGACCTTGCTGATGGTCATCTGAAGGCTCTTAACTACCTGCGCTCGAACAACCCCGGTGTCCGTGCCTGGAACTTGGGTACCGGCAGGGGCAGCACTGTCTACGAGATGATTCGTTCCTTCTCCGCCGCTGTTGGTCGCGATCTCCCCTACGAGGTTGCTCCCCGCCGTGCTGGTGACGTCCTTAACCTCACCGCCAACCCCACCCGTGCCAACAATGAGCTTGGCTGGAAGGCTGAGCGCACTCTCGAGCAGGCTTGCGAGGACCTCTGGCGCTGGACCAAGAACAACCCTCAGGGCTACCGCCAGGAGCCCCCTGCTGAGCTGCTGGAACAGCTGAAGAAATAAATTACTTTAATCTATGGAAATGATCTACCGGTGGATGCTAGGATCTATGATGCGAAGGTGGATGGACCAACGAAGTCGCCCCTCGAATAGACACAAAAGCCCTGTAGATTGGATGACACGAATTTCTTTTCTTGTTTCTTTTGTTGAGCCACATATATCAGTGCTTAACTGAATAATTTGCTATTATGTGCTTTTGCATGATTTCAAAAACACATCACAAGTACAGTCATAGATATAGAAGGCATGAAGAATTACAGATTGCATTGCTTTTTGAAGCTCTATCAATTCTTTTGTTTCAACCAATTTTAGTGTACAGTCTATTTGTTAGCTTTCCGGCTCCTTCGCGATCCTGGGGTCTGCTCTTTTGGTGCAGGCTTAGAACTGGAAGAGCCATTCTTCTTCTGGTTTTCCTTCTCCTGTTGCTCCTTGTTGGCCAGTGCCCTTTTCACGGCACTTTCCTTCTCCTTGAGTTCAATTTGCGCTTCGCTGAATTGCCACAGCAGTTTCCCAGCCTCTTCATCCTTGATATCTTTGCGAGCGAAATCCACCTCCTGACACTCCTTGACCATCCATCCACCGGTGCCACGGCCGTATCTGGCCTCCATAGCAGCGTACAGAATACTCTGGGCGCCCTGCTGCGGTGACTTCAGGACCAGCCACCATAGAGGCCAGGTGATCAGATAAAGAAGCAGTCCCCAAAGCGACCCACCCGTCAACCAGCGACGGGTACCCGGAGTGCGGCTAAAGCCAGGGTCAACAACAATCACACGCGTACACGGAGGCATCTTATCCGGACGCTCATAAGCATTCAAATGTTTCTGAAAGGACTGGGCGAAAGACATCAAGGCAAGCTTGCTTGCTCCGAAAAGGTTGGGTTTGGATTTCTTCGACCCAGCCCCTGCCTTTTTTACATTCTTGCCATTTTTCGTTCCCCGTGGCTCGTTGGTGTCGGGTGTACAAGCTGCCTCTATCTGCTTAGGGTCGATTTTGGCACCAATGTAGCTCGAACATGTTGTGAAAATGACCCGCACGTCACGGTGGGGTGGCTGGGCCCGCAATGCCGGGCTGAGGATGCTTAACAAGTGGAAATTGGCGAGGTAGTTGACCTGCCATTCTTCGTCGATTCCATCTACGGTCAGCTTTCGGCTGGCGGATGAAGGTACAGCCGTGTTTCCACACAGGATGATCATGTCCAGTCGGCGTGGGGGGACGTTATCGATCCATTTCGTCGCGAACGTGCGGATTGAGTGCAGTGAGGACAAATCCACCTGCTCGGCGTAGATGAGTTGATTCTTCGTTGATTTTCGGAGATCCTCGATGTAGTCAACCAGGAAGACGTCCGAGGGAGCATGCTGTGTGAGGAGGATGACCTGGGCACCGCGCGAGGCAAGTTCGTGGACGACGCTGGCTCCTATCCCTGATGTTCCGCCCTAGAGAAACCTGTATTAGATTTTCCGCCTCCATTCCAACAGAAGCCAGCCAAGACACATAGAGCATACCGTAACCATCACAACCTTAGAATGCATCAACCGCTCCGATCCATTTCGGGCACCCCCGAAATAATACTTCAAAGCAGCAACCAACAGGACCCACGGCACGATCTCCAAAACTGTCCACGCATAAGGGATAGAGGAGATACCCTCCTGGAAACCCTGAGCAATCAAGGGAATAGGCATTGTGCGATGGTCAAATCCGCATCCAAACAAACAAGGGCAGGTACCGAACAAGGTGGGAAGGAACAATCCAATTATGGACAGAAAGGCTGCTACTAAACATAGGATCAACTGCAGGGCCCAGACCACAAATAAGCTCACCGCCCAGTCTACCACCATCTGCTTCGTCAGCGGGCATGGACCCACTTAGCTAGTGCGTCGATAAATTAGAATAACGGCCGCAAACAATTTAAGTCATTGAATTCAGGACATCGACCTCCCCCGAAACAAGACATGACCTCCAACGAAGCCACCGACGAAGATTACTTCCTCCCGGTAGAAAGCCAACGGCCCTTCGGCGCCGGAATCCGTCGCAAGAAAGTCCAGTTCGTGCGGTCTTCGGAACATGATCTTAATACTACCTCTACGCCGGCAGCGCAACCTGCCTCCTCGGGAACCAGTATAGCGAATACGTATCTGTCGATTGTTATGCCGAAAGAGAAACAGGTTTCGGAGCCTGGTACGCCCGTTGGGCGTGTGTCTGGGGACGTGGGAAACTGTGATGCGGAGGTGCAGTCGGCCCCGGCTTCGCCTTCTGCCGCTCCTCGCTGCGACGTATGTAATCTTCCGATTGACGGGGATGAGTCGGCACATGGGGCTGTGATGGCGGGTGACCGGCCGCATGAGGCGTCGCTGGCGCATCAGGTGTGCCTATCGCATTCGCATCCGCCGTCGCATTTGGATCGGACGAGGCAGGGGTTGAGGTATTTGGCTGCTTATGGGTGGGATCCAGATAGCCGGTTGGGATTGGGGGTTTCTGGGCGAGAGGGGATTCGGGAGCCGTTGAAGGGGCGCTTGAAGGTTGATACTGTTGGTTTGGGGGCTGAGGGTGATGATGAGGCGAAGGAGGGTGGTAAGGGTAAGAGTCGGGTGGTTGAGAGGCCGGCTAAGGTGCAGAAATTGAATGCAAAGGAGGTAAGGAAGGGATACTTGGATGCCAGGAAGAGGGGGGAGAAGTTGCGGGAACAGTTTTTCCAAAGTGATGACGTTTTGAAGTATCTTAGGCAGTAGCAGTTAGGACGGGTTTAGCGTTTGGCGTGATTCAAAGATACCCTTTTATATTTATCTCTTTTTCTTTACATAGATGTGCTGGATTTAAACGCTGGAGAGTATGCTTCAGAGGGTACATGCATTAACTACATACAGGGACAGAAGATTATATCAAAAAGAAGACAGAACAGGATACAAGAAGATATCCATTTAGCGCCGTGGCGCCTTCGGTGCTCAAATAAAACCCGAGAGATTGGTATCACAGACGCTGTAGTAGAAAGACATAGGTATAGGCTTCAAACGGCTATAGCCGTCGGTAGTCAAGGAGTATGATTCTCCTTGAAGTAATTCTGAGAGAAACTGAAGGCACTATGATCGCCTGAAGAAGTGATGCTTCTTTTCCTTCTTCTCCTTATGTGGCTTTGCATTGCTAGGTGCAGGTGCTGCACCATTCTGAGAATTGGACCCCAGGGACATGGCCCCCATAGCGGCCGAAGGAGGCGCCGGAGGGTTGAGCTTCGGGGCTGGGGCCTTCTTAGGCACTGGTTGAGGCTGAGGTGGAGGATCTCTTTCGAACAAATGGGCCGGTGCCGTTGGCTTTGGCCTTTCGGCTGGGATGTCTAGGCGTCTTCTGTCGGCACTGAGATCCCCAAGCTGCTTCAGGAACAAACCAGGGCTCAGCATATGTGACGTCGCAAGGAAAACATCCTTGTTAAACGCTTGAGAGACCTCATAGCAGGAACGAGCTTCGCCATAAGTTGCACCACCAGCCATGAAGACAATGATGCGTTGTCGGGGCTGCTCTGTGGCTGAACGGGTCCGAGCCCAAGTCGGTTTGGCGCTCCGCAGAGAGGCTTGTGAGAGGGTATCCTGGGGCCCTCCCATGCCCTCTGCCTCAGTATTTGGTCGAGTGGGCGGAAAAACCGCTGGGTCCAAAGTTCCTCGAACCAACTCCTCGAGCATCAACTTCATGTTCAGTTCATATCTTGACAAACTAGTTTCATCAGATTCTGCGGGCGATGGAGGCTTTCTGTGGAACAGCGGCTGGACAGGTGGCTTCTCATCTTTCAACTGCTTCTCTACTCTGGAACCAAGTAAATCCAGGTTGGAGATAACGTCACCATCTTGCGGTGGAAGTTGAGCGTGCGCCATAAGCTTCCTGATATCTCCAGGAAGAATCCCACCTCTGTACATGATGTAGAGAAGTAGAAGCCGAAGTCTATCCTGATGGTCCACTGCATCATCATCAAGTAGCTGAACGAGCTGTGAAGCCAAGTTCTTCGCCTTTTTGTAGTTCTCGTCCAGCCCGGTCGACAAGCACTGTTCAACGGAGCTTACCTCCAATAGCTTGTGCTCCTGAAAGTGTTTCATGCATTCTTGCGCCATGTTAAGATGGAGCGTATATGCATCCCTACCCTGTTGGAACTCTGTGAGGCCAGCTAACATGTCTTTGATTGTGTTCACGTTGGCTTTGTCATTTCTATGGGAAAATTAGCAAAGGAGATCCACGGCTACGGGATCTCACAACAGCGAGGACTCACTCTTCAGCGAATTGAGGGTTGGCTGCCCGAAATTTGGCAAAGTCTTCACCCAACTTTCCAAGCACATCCTTCATATGAAGATGTCTGTAGTCAACCCAGACGTTATCATTCTCGGAGATCTCCATCTCCTTAAGTTCTTCATTATGGCTACCTTCGTTTATAATTGTTTTGTAAGTGACCTTGTCCCCATCTTTTATCGGTAGCAAGTCATGCACCATAGATTGGTACGTAAATTCGTGGATAAGTGGAGCAACAATGTCCATAGAGCGATCCACCACCAGAAGCACGCCTCGAGGTCTCTGGGAAGGGGGCGGGAAGTCCTTTTGAAAGTGGGCAAACTGATCTAGCTCATTTTGTATAAATCGGGCAAGGTGCGAGCACATAACACTAGCTTCGTGGGTTGGCGCTCTAGGCTTGTAGTATCGAATCACGGGGTACTCTCCTAAGCTCGCACAAAGAGATACAATCTGGAGTTCCGGTCAGTGGTCGACTCGGATGACGCCACATCAAAAAATATATATAATGAATAAAAGTATCGTACCTTCTGTGCCAGCCCTTCCAGATGGCCGCGAATCAAGTGGTTGCAACCAGGGTGAAACAACACGGGAAAACTCCACGGATCTCGGAACGTGACAAGACGCGATTCCCTCGGAAAGTAGTCGGCACTCATAACGCGGAAGCTAGCAATTTGTTCTTGGGCTATTTGAGATCGTTCGAGTCTAGTGCGCTGTTGGGGGTCGAGATCTATAGGCGAGGTTAGGTCTCAACTCGCGGGCGTAGAAAAGGGGTTGTGACCGACATGACGTCCAAACCAACCAGGCCTTTTTGTATCGCTTTCGCTCAAAGTCGGCCATTAGGCAATCGACGATATGTGACTGGGGCGATAGGATATACAGCGCATCCATAGGGTTGGATTTCCGCTTTTCCTCGATCTGCTCGACATCTTGCAAGAAAGATCATTAGCCGATGCGATTCTGTTATCGATCAGAATATTCGGCTTACTGGTAACATTGAGATTGAGAATGTCATCCTCGCTCACAGCATTATCAATTAATTTCCGACTGGTCTCATCCACAACCAGGACTTTCCACTGCACGTCACCACCATTAGTTCCGCGTCTACTAAGAGGAGGGGTCTCGGCACACCTCATTCCCTGCCGTATACCGGATTGTATTGAGAATAACTATACGACACAGTTTAGTTAGTACAAGAAATGAGTGATTAGTTGAATATATCAAATATGGAAAGACTCACTTTCGCGTTGAATATTGAGTATGGAGGAGTTCATCTTGGCTGGCCGGCAGCCCTCTAGCTGTAGGTTAGTTTGATGTCGCGCACTTGAGATCAATAAGACTACAGCCTAAGAGCGGCTGGTTTGGGGAGAACAATAAGGAGAATCAGGCGACAGGTAAGAGAGTCCAATCAGGGGGTGGAGGGGTTGGGAATGGAAGTGAGTTCTCTCTTTATGAAACGTAACTGTTACTAGAGACCCTCTCCCAAGTGTCCCCACCATTTAATCCATCATAGATTGCGGCGGATCGGCAGCATTCATGCGGTGTGGCGCCGGCACGCTTTCGGCCTTCCCTTATCGGGATATTATCCCTGCTGCTTTAACAGTGACAGTGGGTGCTAACGGTGCCGGACTATGACCAAGGCGCGATCATGACTAAGGCGGCAGTGGCTACATACTAAAACTAGAAGATAAGTCTTCATTTGGTTGAATACACTCAATTTGCCGATGTCATTGGTACTCTTTCAAAATGATATTTTAAAATTTTCAGCCCAACCTGTCGTCTGTCGTTAGATGCATTGCACGAGTTTGGTCGCAGGTTCCCCTGCTAGCTCCATGCACCATTATATGCAGCTTTTCCGCGTTACAAAATCTGCAACAACTTAATTCTTTCTTCGCGAATCGTCCTTGGCGCCTTTCGAACGCGCTACCTATTTGGAACCCGCCTACTCGCTTAAGGAATGCAGTCATGGGCGAGTAGAGGCAGCCATTGCCTGTCATGCGCTATACGACCCTTTTTTCGTTCAGAGATACGAACATTTTCCACCACATCAGCGCTTCAGAGGTCGAAACGGTTGCAAAAGTCAAAGAAGGCACAAGAGGCCACACAGACGAAGCCTGACAAAGTATTTTTCCCGTTGGCTCCTTTTTGATGACTTGTGTACTAATAGTTTATCTTCCTGAGTAGTCTCCAGCTAGACCTTCCCTCCGTTCAGCTACGAGGAATTCAAGGCAGAATGTCACCGCACCCGACTTCTCAATTATCGTGGCGAACCTGCTGAAGGAGCTCAAGAAGGAATTATCACAGAGCTCTGAGTCGGCGTTGGATGGATGGCAGAGATTTGAGCGATATGTGATGAACGCATGCAAGTTGGAGGACCGAGCAACTAGTGGAAGTTTCGGTACTCTACGGCAAGTGAAGACCACACTACAAAAGACGTACATTCAATCTGGCGTTCGAGGTCTAAAGAATGAGTTGGAGTATCTCCTATACGCTGAGGATGTCACTTCGAAATACTCGACGCCCAACCTAGAACAGCAGAAGAAAGTGGCGGATATGCGTTTTCCAGCAGAGTGGTATCCACAAGCGCGATCTATACAGCGGACAATACATCTGCACGTTGGGCCAACGAACTCGGGGAAAACATATCAGGCACTAAAAAAGCTCGAGGCTAGTAAAAGCGGCTTCTATGCTGGGCCACTAAGACTACTTGCGCAGGAGGTATACCATCGATTTCAGGCCAACGGAACCACGTGCAGTTTGGTCACTGGCGATGACGTCAAAATCCCAGAGGGCCAAGTCCCGACTATTGTTAGCAATACAGTTGAGATGGTCAATCTAGGGCAACCGTATGATGTAGGGGTCATTGATGAAATTCAAATGATTGGGGACTCCAAACGCGGATGGGCCTGGACTCGTGCTGTACTTGGCGCACGTGCCAAGGAGCTTCATCTCTGTGGTGAGCCAAGGGTTGTACCTCTGATACGAGAGCTAGCAGCTCTTACGGGAGATAAGCTCGAAATCCACCGATATGAGCGACTAAACCCTCTAAAGGTTATGGACCGAAGCCTGAGGGGCGACCTAAAGAGCTTGCAAAAGGGAGATTGCTTGGTCGCCTTTTCTCGTGTCGGAATTCATGCACTTAAAGCAGATATTGAAAAGGTCACTGGGAAGCGGGCGGCAATTGTGTATGGAAGCTTGCCAGCTGAAATTCGGACTCAGCAAGCCAGTCTTTTCAATGATCCAAATAACGAATACGATTATCTGGTCGCTAGTGATGCCATTGGTATGGGTCTAAATTTGTAAGTCTGCTGTTGTTCTACCATTCTACCATATATCCTAATCCATCTTTCTACAGGAGTTGCAAACGTATCATTTTCGAAACTCTTGTGAAGAGGGTGCCAGGCGGTCTTGTGAGGCTTTCCGTACCTGAAATCAAACAGATCGCAGGACGCGCTGGTCGTTACCGGTCGGCTGCTCAACAGCAGAAAAAAGGAAAACATGCTGAAAATGACGGGACAAATGTCGGTTATGTAACATCCCTGGAAGAGGTGGATCTTCCCTACATTCACCAGGCCATGGGAATCGAGCCCCCTCCAATCACTGCGGCTGGTGTGTTCCCTCCGGAGCCTATTTTCCAGAGGTTTGCTGCCTACTTCCCTCAGAGCATTCCGCTGGAATATATCATTAAACGTCTTATTGATGTTTCTCAAGTCCATCCTTTGTTCTTCATGTGCGACCCCCGGGGTCAGCTGGATAACGCTGAGGTTATAGATACTGTGAGTGGCTTGCGATTTGAAGACCAAATGACCTTTATGGCTGCGCCCATGCATACCCGGGACATCTCCTCGCGCGATGTTGCCTGTGCATTTGCGCAATGTGTCGCCGAGCACACAGGTGGTCGCTTGCTAGACATACCAGACTTGAATTTGGAGATTCTAGAAGAGCCCGTGTCTGGAAACAAGGAATATTTGCACGATTTGGAGATATTGCACAAATCTGTGATCTTGTACTCGTGGCTCAGTTTTCGATTCGGTGGAGTTTTCACAGACCGAACCCTTGCCGCCCACGTGAAGGAGCTAGTCGAAGAGAGAATGGTTAGGGCACTGACTGAGTTCTCTGCTAATAAGAAGCTGAGAAAGGACGCATCACTTCGTCGCCAGATCGCTTTGCAGAAGCAGATCCAGGACCATAAACGGTTGCTTGCTGAAGCAGATCTTGACGTTCTCGAAGAAGAGGGCGAAGAAACGGTTCCAATTGATCTCTCAGCTGAGAACGACTCTCTAGAAAGGGTCAGTCCGGAGGCACAGGCTGCTTAGGATCTAATGCCTTTCGTATATCTCTTCTGTGGATTTCATTGGAACAAATCGGCATCTTCTCCACTCACTTCGCCCTAGTCGTCGCGATGGTAGCGAGAACGATACAAGTCAAACTTTACTCTATCCAGTTGAAGTTTGGCATTTAAATCTCTTAGAGGTCCGAGAAATAATCGGAGACTGCTGTTGTTTGGACGATAAGAATTAGGGGTTAATGTACCATACATATGTAAATTAGCTGTATATTATATCAGTGTATAGATCTACGTCTGGACGATTGAAGGTAAATATACTGTTCGGTGCTTTTTACTGCCTGACATGGCCCAGCTTTGAATCTAATTCTATTTCCACAGCATAAGGCCACTACTTCAACATGACCTAATTCTGGTGTATCTTTTACTCCATATATTTACCCGATTATCGCAGCAAATACATACATGGTCGGCTCATATATATGTTAGTACTATAACCAACTTTGCTTCATTAAATTTCCCAGGTATTCAAGCAGTTCGACTTGGCTTTGCTCCCAATTTGCCCCGATTTAGTGAGCCAAACAATCCTGAATTTCTGACAGTCTTTCTATTGTTATAGAAATTCAATAAAAGTATATGAATGGGTTAGTAGTGAATCCTGCACATAGTACGGAGTACATACATGAGGTTGGCTTATCTTATCAGTGGCGAGTGGTCCGCAATACGCCAGAACGATTTTCCGCGACAGTGAGCTTTCCCGATTCAAGCATTCAAAGATTGGCGAATCGCAACCTACAGACCAGAGAGGTGCGTGGCACACTCTTCGGCGGATAATTCACATATTCAAAAATTTTCTTGGTTGGTTTTGATTGTCCACTGACTTGCGATCACTTTCGAAGCGCCAGTCATGGATGACCTCCAGTCTCTGGAGCTCTTTTCGCTCGTTTCGCGAATCACGAGCGAACTCCAGAACCACTTGGGCATTAATGACAAGACGTTAGCGGAGTTCGTGATTGACCAGCATCTGAAATGCGGTTCGTTTTCGAAATTCAAGGAGT
The DNA here is from genome assembly GCF_009193645.1 of Aspergillus pseudonomiae. Classification (NCBI taxonomy): domain Eukaryota; kingdom Fungi; phylum Ascomycota; class Eurotiomycetes; order Eurotiales; family Aspergillaceae; genus Aspergillus; species Aspergillus pseudonomiae. The sequence continues at coordinate 111,833 of NW_022476032.1, read as the reverse complement.
CCCTAGACGAGATGGGCGCGGAGTTCCCTCAGAGTTTGATGGAGAGTATTGACCGTCTAGTGCTCACTATGCACCCAAAATACAAGACGAAGAAGACGGATGGCGCCGACAAAGCAGAAGGGAATGACGATATGGATTTACTTGATGCACTCGAAAAAAAGGCGCGCGTATTCAAAGGTCTAGCTGTTCCGGACAAAGCACCGCAGTGGGATGAAGACGACTATACGGATAGGAAAAATGCGGACGAAGGCGATGCCAAGGCCGATGCAATGGATGATACATTTGCGATGCTTGAAGGGCTAGCAGGAAAGGCTCGAGAAGAGAAGGGTCGCACAACAGGGGAGGACCGGAGTAGCAGGAAACGAAGCAGAAGCCCTGGTTATGAGGACTATGATCGTGGACGTCGGCGCAAGGACAAATTTCGATCCCGCTCGAGGTCATATAGCCCCCCTCATCGCAAGAGAGATGACGACGTCGACGAATTCGGCCGTACGCGAAGCAAGTATTCCAGTCGGGATGAATATCGCGATGGCCACAGCGAGCGGCGGCGACGTCGGGATGACAGGGGCCAAGACGACCATTTTCGGAAACCACCCCCAATTGAGTTGGATGATGCCCCGATACTGTACAAGGTCTACGATGGACGTGTCACTGGTGTGAAGGATTTTGGAGCCTTTGTGAATCTCTTGGGCGTCAAAGGCAAGGTGGATGGCCTGGTACACGTCTCTGCGATGCAAGAAGGAGCGCGAGTAAATCACCCTTCGGATCTGGTCTCTAGAGGGCAGCCGGTCAAAGTCAAGGTTATCAGTATACAAGGATCTCGCATTGGACTTTCGATGAAGGAAGTTGACCAAGTGACTGGGCTTGATCTTATCCCACAACGCCGACTGGCATCTGGCGCCAATATGGAGCGGCTTGACGGGACCTCAGCAAATGAGCGATATGGCAACTTGAGCTCGGAAGTGCCTGTCATCGAGGATTCTGATGGAAGGCCTATGAAAAACAGGAAGCGCTTAACTTCACCGGAGAGGTGGGAAATTAGACAGCTGATTGCATCCGGTGTTGTGTCGGCGGCTGACTACCCCGATCTCGACGAGGAATACCATGCAACACTAACGGGTGAGGGCACCTTCGAGGAGGAGGAAGATATCGATATCGAAGTCCGAGATGAAGAGCCACCCTTTTTGGCCGGTCAAACTAAAATGTCCCTGGAGTTATCTCCTATCAGGGTTGTCAAGGCTCCCGATGGCTCTATGAACCGAGCAGCTATGGCGGGTACGAATTTGGCTAAAGAACGAAGGGATCTTCGTCAACAAGAGGCCCAGGATAAGGCTGCGGAGCAAGCTGCAGAGGTTGATCTTAATGCACAATGGCAAGATCCTATGGCCGCGCCAGAAGACCGGAAATTTGCGGCTGATCTTCGAACGGCCCAACAACCTAAAGCCGATGACGCTGTGCCTGAATGGAAAAGAGTTACAATGGGCAAAAATCAATCGCTCGGCAAACGAACATCGATGTCGATTAAGCAACAACGCGAAAGTCTGCCGGTTTTCAAGTTCCGGAAGCAACTTCTTGACGCTGTTCGTGACAACCAATTGTTAATTGTTGTTGGAGATACTGGATCCGGAAAGACCACACAGTTGACACAATACTTAGCTGAGGCCGGTTATGGAAATAATGGCATGATCGGGTGTACCCAACCAAGACGTGTGGCCGCAATGTCAGTCGCCAAACGTGTAGCTGAAGAAGTTGGCTGCAAGCTCGGTGCGGAGGTTGGATACACGATTCGTTTTGAAGACTGCACCAGCCCGGAGACACGAATCAAATACATGACTGATGGAATGCTTCAAAGAGAGGTCCTCTTAGACCCAGACTTGAAGAAGTACTCCGTCATCATGCTTGATGAGGCTCACGAGCGGACAATTGCTACAGACGTCCTATTTGGTTTGCTAAAAAAGACAATAAAGCGGAGGCCTGATCTTCGACTTATTGTTACGTCAGCTACGTTGGATGCAGAGAAGTTCTCTGAATATTTCAACGGTTGCCCCATTTTCTCGATTCCTGGACGTACATTCCCAGTCGAGATCATGTATTCAAAGGAGCCTGAGTCTGACTACCTAGATGCGGCTCTAATAACTGTCATGCAGATTCACTTAACGGAGCCTTCTGGTGATATTCTTGTTTTCCTGACGGGACAAGAAGAGATTGATACCTCATGTGAGATTTTGTACGAGCGAATGAAAGCGTTGGGTCCTTCTGTTCCAGAGCTTGTCATCCTTCCTGTCTACTCTGCTCTTCCCAGTGAGATGCAGAGTAGGATTTTTGAACCCGCACCACCAGGAGGTAGGAAGGTTATTATTGCAACCAATATTGCCGAAACATCCATTACCATTGACAACATCTACTATGTCATTGACCCCGGCTTCGTGAAGCAAAACGCTTACGATCCAAAACTTGGTATGGACTCCTTGGTGGTAACCCCTATCTCGCAAGCGCAAGCCAAGCAACGAGCCGGCCGTGCTGGAAGAACAGGCCCAGGAAAGTGTTTCCGTTTGTATACTGAAGCAGCATACCAATCGGAAATGTTACCAACCACAATTCCCGAGATTCAGCGTCAAAACCTTTCACATACTATTCTCATGCTTAAGGCTATGGGCATTAACGATTTGCTCCATTTCGACTTCATGGACCCACCTCCGACAAACACCATGCTTACTGCTCTAGAGGAGCTTTATGCTTTGTCTGCTCTCGATGATGAAGGCCTTTTGACTCGTTTGGGTAGGAAGATGGCAGACTTCCCTATGGAACCAGCACTTGCCAAGGTCCTCATTGCATCAGTCGACATGGGGTGCTCCGAGGAAATCCTCAGCATCGTTGCCATGCTCTCTATTCAGTCGGTCTTTTATAGACCTAAAGAAAAGCAGCAGCAGGCAGATCAAAAGAAAGCCAAGTTCCACGATCCACAAGGCGATCACTTGACCCTACTCAATGTGTACAATGGCTGGAAGAATTCGAAGTTCAACAATGCTTGGTGTTTCGAGAACTTCATCCAGGCGCGTCAGATCCGCCGAGCTCAAGACGTTCGCCAGCAGCTTCTTGGTATCATGGACCGGTACCATCACCGTATCGTCTCATGTGGAAGGAACACAACCAAAGTACGTCAAGCACTATGCACTGGGTTCTTCAGAAATGCAGCGCGTAAGGACCCCCAGGAAGGATACAAGACACTTGTTGAGGGTACACCCGTCTATATGCACCCCAGTTCTGCATTGTTCGGCAAGCCTGCTGAACACGTCATTTATCACACATTGGTCCTTACGACGAAGGAATACATGCATTGCACCACGGCTATTGAGCCCAAATGGCTGGTGGAGGCAGCCCCGACCTTCTTCAAGGTCGCTCCCACTGACCGCTTGTCGAAGCGTAAGAAGGCCGAGCGTATCCAACCCCTACACAACCGCTTTGCGGGTGAGGATGATTGGCGTCTATCTGCACAGAGGCGTCAAGGTAGAGGAGGCGGTGGAGGAACTTGGGGTTAACCTTGTACAACTTCTAATCTCATCATGTCATGTCCCCATTGTTTGGGTAACTACAACAGGTACCCTTCTACAGCAATACCCCGATTGAAGTATATTTTTTGTTGACTGCCCCCTCGCTGCGCTTGGTATTGAGAGCATACTGTGGTGTTTAACGTTGTATTCAGATAGTATAAAGCACGATACAGACGTTTTGTAAAAAACGACACTGTTCTAACAGAATCTTTTGCAATTTTATAAAGGAATTCTATTTTGAATAGATTCGATGGATGAGAATACTTTCCCGAGTCAGCGGATGAATTTATCCGTCGGCTGAAATTATTTGGAACCTAATGGCTTTTCTGCTCAAGCGGTAAAATACTATGGTGTGCTTCTTAGCCAATCCAGTCCATCTAGATGAAGTTCAAACTGCCAGTATACAGCAATGGATGCAATCCCGCTAATCCGCATTTGGACTAGTAACTATCATGACTTCCTTTAAGTTTCTTCGCTCATTCCGTGACTGGAGCCACTGGCAGCCAATCAGGTACCGCAAAATTTTGACGGGAACTGAGCTTTACATAACTTCAATCCCATCTCTCTGCGTTTCGAGTCTCCAAATTTAATCAGGAGATCACTCACGCGCAAAAATGCCTCCTCATGATGATCAGCTCCACAGGAATAAGAGGAGGAAGGTGGATTCTGCGCAGGAAAATGAAGCCTCTACGGACATAACGTCTCACGGGCAACTACGCAATCTTTTAACCTTCCAACAGAATGTCAATGAGGTCAAACAAGGTCAGTACGCTATTACCATTTTGTATGTTCTGTGTAGAACCATACTCATCTAGTAACACTAGGCATCAGGAAATTCAAAGAGTTTCTTCTCGCGACTGGGCAAGTTGAGAACGAGGGCGAAAAAGCCAAGAAATTCCGTATCCTCAAAGCCTATTGCGACTCGCAGATCTCGCATGAAGAGGAGCCTTCTTGCTTTCCAGATCTAATTCAAACTTGGAATTTTGCAGATAGTAACAATAATGAGTCCTTGCTGACTGTGGTCCCGTCCGTTTTGGCTCTTTTTATTAAGACGGTATCTACTAACCTGGATTTCCGGGACTTTGGATTGGCTCTATGCAAGTTTTTGCTGAAAAAGGAACAACTCAGGTTTTTTAACCGCGGCTTGACAGCAACGAAATCCAAGGAGCATTTGATCTCACCCTGTCTTCGTCTCCTTACTGAAATCGTCAGCTTTGACGGAGGTGCTGTTGCACGGCATGTCTACGCTGTGCGGTATATCACTTTTAAACGCATAGAAGTGTTTTTAACTCCGAACAAATCTCAATTAGAGGAGGCTTCAGACGACAGTCAGAAGTCGACTCTCCGACGGAATGCTCAACGATATGTTCTGGCAAACTTGAGGTTCCAGCATGCTAGTGCGAAGAGTGATATAATCGAACAGCACAAGGTCATCAGAGCGTTCTTGGAGTATGTAAGAAAAGATACTCGAGATACTGTTTTGGATATCATCAAGGCCATTGAGAGGGATATTATGCAAGATACTTCCCTTTCCAGGAATGCGAAGACGAAGTTTTTCAACCGAGGGAACTTGGAGAAGCTTGTGACGCTCTATGGCTACGACAGGGAGTCTGAGGAGCCCAATCCTACTGGCGTATCTATCGCCAGTGAGGTCCATAAGATCCTGATGAATGTCTGCACTAACTCTAGTCATGGTGTCTTACTCTCGGAGACGAGCTGGTACCCCAACGGAAGTGACCCGGAGTCCTTGCCGGGCGAGGAAGACACATCGATCGACTTGGGACTTGATTCCGCAGTATACGTCGACAAATATCGAGAGTCTGTGCCTGTTCGTAACGGGATATTATCATACCTCGCTCAGACTCTTCGTCCAGACGCAGACAGCCTGCAGATCGAGCTTCTGGTAGCCATTTTTAAAGAGGCACCGGAGCTTGTTGCCGATTTCTTCACAAAGAAAACAATGTTTGTTTCAGACCCGAAGCCTACATCATCGTGGATGGCTGAGTCTGCGCTTCTTTTCTCCACAGTCAGTTTGCCTGTGCCAACGAACTTTGGTTGGAAGGATAAATTGCCTTCTATGCCACCTCCCGTATCAGTAGTGATCGAGAACATCCTACCTCGCCCGCTTACCCAGAAAACCTTAACCCGCTGCCTGAATTTAAACGCGGAGGTAATTACTTTGTTTGCGGTTCGGATTTTGACAATCTCTTTCAACAAACTGCGAAAGGTTATTCGTCTTTTTAATTCAGATCATGGTGTCAGTCAATCATTTTGGACTCAGGCCAAAGGCAAATTAATCGCGGAGTTCTGTCGTCGGTGTCCCGCAATGAAAGATGTTGTGTCACTATATAAGAAAACTGCCAAGGAGGATCTGCGGCAGCAAGAAGCTGTGGCCGAACTGCTTTCGTGTTTCTATGAAATCGTGCCTGATGTGGCATTCGAAGAAACTTTCGATGTTTCTCTCGTTTTGGTTGATATCTTGAAACGCCTGGATGAGTCAAATCCTAGCGAGGAAGACTCGGAATCGTTGCTTGCTCAGTTGGGTAGCATCCTAAAGATCGCACAGCAATCCGCATCGATGCGCTGGTGGCAAAAACCTGGTAAGTACCTCGTAAAATATCGCTCTGAGCGTTCTGCTAATATGGCTTTAGGGTCAATGCAATTCTCTGCATTCACGTCGATTCTCAAGGTTGTAGTAGGGGCATCATCTCGTGGTTCTCTCAGAGACATTGAGGTCCTGCTGAAGACTGTGCTTATCGAGAACTCGATTTTGCAAGGCCCGAGCTCCTTTATGTCACTCTTATCCAGTTTTGGGGCGTCCGACTCTGACAGCCTCCACCATCAGTTATCCTTTTTCGATAATTGTGTTTGTCGGGTAGCGAAAAAACCGGTGCACTACCAAGACCTGCTTGGGTCGCTGTGTGAGGATGTATCAAAACCAATCAGCCCTATCGTATCTGCTATTTATGAGCAGTGGCCATTTATTGTCAAGTCTGGAGGTGATGCAGAAAGTGCTATTGGTGCATGGATTGCTAAAACTCTTGGGAACTTGAAAGGCTCCGGGGAAGACTCGAAAGCGTTAAAAGCTGCCCGGGACACTTTGGTAGCAGCCACTGAGAATAAGCGCACCAAGTCGACTCTAAAGAAGGCATTGAAAGATACCGAAGAGGGACCAAATCAGGATAGTAAGAGACGAGAGTCTAGTACCACACAACCGACAGCCTCACATTCGAATAATGAGAAGTCAACCGTGGACTTGGAGGAGATCTTCGGTACATTACCCACGGAAGGCACAACTCACAATGCATTGCATAGATGGGAGAAGGATGACATCGAGATTTCCGTCGAGCAAGGCAAGGTGGCAGACCTGATTCTCTGCCTGTGCTCAGAACATGAAGAAGTCAGAAGACAAGCATTCGCCAACATAACGCGATTTATGTCCAAGATTCGAGTAAGTTGATACTTTCCCTATGATGGCTAAGTGGAGAATATACATCGCTCACAATACCAGGAATCTAATTATGCCGAGTGGAGGTCGGTGTTCCTTCTCACCGGTGAACTTCTAGAGACGGTGAAGCAGATTGGTCTGGATTCGCCCGTTCCATGGATTGTGGGGGAGTGTGCTTCCAATTGCCTCGCGGTTCTCGTCAATCCAATGCATAAACTCTATGGAAAAGTCAACAAGTTCCTCCAGAAGGCACCTTCTTGGGAACCAGAGAAGATTCCATCGTATTGGATTGACAAGATCCTGTTGCACGAACCCGAACTAGATGATGGCTACTTCGAGGAGACGAATTGGCTCCTGGATCTACTTATCAAAGGCCTTCGCACAGAGACTGTAAGCCACCGTGCCATCAACCGTAGGAAACATGATTAACGAGCTTATAGGATATGGGAATCTACCGCCGCGCAAATGTATTTGAACGAGCACTGTCTTTTTATGAATCACCCGGCCCTAGCCTTCCATCCAAGCGGAAGATTTTGCACCTACTGTATCGCTCGACACAAGTCCAGGGTAGCACAACCTTGATTACCCGGGCTGGTATTGTCAGCTGGATCCAAAGCCAAATTCCAGCATTGGGTGGTAAGGAGGTGCCAACTTTGACAGCCATGGCGTCTTCTTTGTATGAATCCTCGGAACAGGATCGGGTCATGAAATGGAGTGGAGGATCTGTAGCACAGGTTGTCGAAAACATTGCAGTGTAGATGCTTAATCGTTTAGGAGAGGGTGTACATCCTTTTCTCCTCTAGACATAATGCTAGACACTTTCCCAGGGTTTCTGAGGATTTTCTCTTTTCCTTCTTTGTTTTTATCCTTTTGCTGCCATTCTCTAAATGTATACATATATAGTAGTAGTGTATTTATTTGGCAATTATGATGATTGTGTGGTTCCAGGTCTTAAGTTGTCATGATGATGAATGTCATTTCATACAAATATATACGAGTGAATGAGCTTCGTTCGCCAAAGCAGGACCAGTAGCAGTAATAGGAGTGAATAGCGGTGAATGACGTTTTCTATGATCACGTACTAGCATTTTATAAGAGAAAATTGTGACTGTTGTGCATAAAAGAATGAGGGACAGAAATTCTAGACTGCTTTGCGCTTGCTGATGCTGGTCGTTGTTGTTGTTGGTGTGCAAAGTGACTTTCCCCATTGGGCAGTCGAGTCCTAAGAGCCTGAGGCCGACGGTGGAAACAAACGTTTTGCGGCCACAAGTTCAGATCGGGCGCTCTCCGTTGAAACCACTCACCACCACAACCCCCATCATTTACCTACTACCTACTTTCCATCGGCCGTGTCGCCCATTATTTCCCACCTTCTAATCGGCTTCCGCAACCATAGTTAGCTACATTCTCAACTGCCAGAGAAAACCCTTTTGCTTTGACAACGGAATCCCCTTTGCCCCTCATCGAGTCCCCCGAGTTGACACCGATTGAGAGACTCCGCCAATCTTGCCACTAGCAAGTGGCTTTGCTTCACTGCTCCTCTCTACACCGCACCCTCCATTACACAAGGACCGTTACCCCGGACTACACACACACGCTCTCCCCCTTCTACTCCTACGTTCCCTGCGACTTGCTCCAGCTCCCGCCTCTTGATCCTTGAGAACCAATGAGAACGTTCTAACGATCTGCCGATAACATCACACACACTTCAGCCATCCTCATGGCGCGACGTTACCAGATTGATGAGCTGTTATGGCTACGCTCGTCGCCCCTGGTTGCTAGGCCTGCGAACTTACCTCCGATAGAAGATTGGATGGGGTAAGGGATTCTTGTGATTGCACTTATGATCCGGAGACTGACATGACTGATGTTAAACTAGTCCGATACCCGACCCAACGACGCAGAGAAAAACCACCGGCACCCGCGATCCTAATAATCCAAATGAGACGACACCTCGACGACCGAGCATCTTCGAGGCTCGTCATGTCTCCCGCAATTCGAATTCAGGTAAATATAAGAGCATTATCTTATGTGCCGGGATCGACTGTCCTATGAATTCATCGCTAACTGGGGAACTTGTTAATTCCTTGTAGAGGATATTATTCTTGGGCCACCAAAGACCGCATTTGCGTCCGCATCTCGCATACCGGGTAAGGGCTCGATAGATGCTACCGAACGGCCATCCAGACAACCTGATTCGGATGACATCAAGAATGACCGGTTAAATTTCCGCGGCAAGTTCTTCAAGGATAGGGAAGGTGGTGATAGTAATTTCGACCGACGTGACGGAAAGTCGGACCCTTTCACCCCTCGTCGTGGGGACAGAGATGACTGGAACACCGGTCGTCCCCGTCGCACCTTTGGCCAGGAAGAACAAGAGAGAAAGCCAAGACGTAACGGAGACTTTGATCGGTGGGAATCTCGTGATTTCAATCGGGACCGCGACCAACAGACTCCGAATCATGAACGGGGAGGAAAAGATAAGGATGGTCGATTCTTTCCTCGAAGAGATGGCCAGCCGGGGCGTGCCCGACATGAAGGAAGTTGGTTCCGTGATGACGGCAATCAGGACGGCCCCGAGCCTGAGGAAGAAAAGACCCCGATACGGAGCCGAGACTGGCGCAGAGACCGGCACGGTGCTGACCGGGATTGGACCCGAGGTGCCAAATTTGAACAGGATCCTGAGTGGTTGGATTCTAATGATAAGGAAGAGCCCCGAAGGGTGCACACCCAGGAAGACTTCGAACGTTGGAAAGAAAGGATGAAGGCGGGATCTTCTCAGGCTCCTGTAGAGGAGAAGAAAGAGACGCCCGCGGAATCAACTCCGGCCCAGAAGTCAGAGCCCAGACCTACAGACGGTGAAATCTTCAGCAGCAGCGGCACACCGTTCCAATCAGACACAGCCATGGAACGCTTTTTTGGGCTTCTGGGTGACTCTAAATCTCCTCAGGAAATCGCGACCTCCTCACCTTTAGAGGCCCCCATAGTCAGTCAAGCTACACCTAAGAAAGAAAATATTCCGGGGAAGCCTTTCAAATCTTCTCGTTTTGCTGGGTTGTTTAGTCCGCCCCCCGGCAGTCCGGCAAAAGAGACTGATTCGCAGCTGGAGAACAAGTCTCCTACTGTCCAGCCATCAACTACTGATGCTGACCAGGAAGGGTTTCAGCGTATTCTTCAGATGCTCGGAGGGAGCAAGTCGCGCAATGCTACACCCCACAACGATACCGTGCAAGCCAATCGGCCTCCATCTCTTCCCCAAGCAGAATCTGTCCAGAGCGCTATCTCATCTCCCTCCCACGAGCAGATGAAGCGGCCAGACCCCATGCTGATTCAGGAGAGCTCTATGCGGAGTGCTGGCCCTGCTATGGATCCCCAATCCCGAGAACGGGAACATCTACTCCGCCTAATGCAGCAAGTCCGTGTCACTCCTGTTACAAATCAGGCTCAAGGTAATCATGGTCAACCACAAAGCGCCGGCGCCGCTCCTGGTATGATCAATATGCCAGAAATGCTGCCACCCCCTCCAGGGCTTGCATCTGCACCAAAGGCTCCTAACTTCATCGACGATCCCGCGATCGCTAATATGCAGCGAGCGGAACCTGATCAGCTTCGGCGACGACCCGCGAATGGGCCTCCGATGGGTTACTTTGAGGATATGCCGTTCCCTCAGGGTGGCCAAGTTCCCATCACCCCGGGTGGAAGTCGGGCTCCTCAAGGTCAAGGTCTACCTGGAATGGGCGTTCAGAGACCGCCAGGCTTTGAACACTTGCCACCTCCTGGATGGGCCGGCCACCAGCTTCCTCCACAGCAGGGCGGTGGCCCCGGTCCTCTCGCTCCTCCACCGGGTATTCCTACTCCAACACGTGGCGTCAACCCTAACTTCATGTCCAATATGATGCCAATGCATGGCAATGTTCCACCGCTCGGTGAGCGCCAACCCTTCCCACGTGGTGCAGGCGGCAATGGATCTGCGGGATTCCCGCCTCCCCCGGGTATGATGCCTCCTCCGGGTTATATGAATGGCCCTCCGCCGTCTGGCTTCCCGCCTATGCCACCCAATGCCGAAGCCCTGATGGGTCTTGGCCATGGCGGTCAAGGTCCTTTCGACGGTAACCCCGGTCCACAGGGGCCTCCACATTCATCTCGGCACCTATTGGATATGTTTGGACAAGTCGGCGCCGGAGACGCTCGGGGTGGCATGGTAGGTCCGGGCCAGTTCAGATAAACAGACATAGGGATATAGCCGGGCTCCTTGCTTGATACAAAACTCGCGTGGCATATGGTGGGATTGTTGCTGGCTTACCAGGCTGGTTTTTTTTGCCAAATTTGATATGTATCCCAAATTTATGTGTTGCTTTCCCTGGTGCCCTCCGTCAGTGCGTAGCAAGGACTGGCTTTGATCGATTGAAATCTCCTACCATATGCCCCGAGAGTGTCGAAGGAATGTGAATGAGGTTGCTACTGCAGCTCCATTTCTAGGCTGATCTAAATGAAAGTAATAGGTGGATTGAACAATCTTTAGTGGAGTATGTGATCTGACAGGATAGATCGTACACACTATACTTGCTTAACCAGATGACTGGATACTTGCAATCAATCTATTACATGAATGAAGGTTCCTATCCGTAAAATTCTCGCTCGCTGTATACTGAGTCTTTGATTCTGTTGGGCCAATGCAAAAGTGATTGGCTGTGAATTTCATAACTTAAGCTGTTCTGGTCAGTGAAGGGCACTCTCAAAGACTTGTCAGCTAGTGTTTCATCTTGTTCAGTGAATAGTAGGGCATGCCATTTCGCGATGCACTGCTTTACCATTTTTGCACACTATACAATTCCCTTCCACCGACAGCATAGTGCACATATATCACTTCAATATTTCGCGATTAGTATTCCACGATACAAAGTAACTATAGGTTACCATGGCGCCCAATCCAAAGGTAAGTAAAGTTTTTATTCCAACGTGTCAGCGGATCTTCAAACCCCCTTGCTCCATTTTCCCTTTTGGTCACTTTTTACTTTATACCTACAGCTTTCACCACAGCCCTACATTCAACCAAGCGAAAAAGGTAAGCTTTTCATTCTATTCATCCTATTACACTACTAGAGTGTATCTCTAACAAATTAAAAGGCTAGAAACCCCACAATAAGCTATAGACGCAGGGGCGTCGACGCTTCAACTTGTAATCGACATCCACGCTTTCTGGATAATGATGGAGAAAAGAAGCCCATCCGGGGCTCAAATGGGTTAATACAAAGCGAAATGGCTAACGGATATGTTCTTCACAGCTTGGCGATATGATGGACGAGGTCGACTTCGAGCTCTGCTTGGACATCGATCAATATGTGAGTGCTTCCTCTTCCTCGAATTCATACTCGATACACATCATACGAAATCTCGGATCCAGAGAAACCTCAATTGTTTTTTATTAATGAAGAATAACGAGAGAAAAAAAAAACCCCAACAGGCAACCGCCTCCCGCCGTGAGTCAAAGCGACTATCCACCCAGTCCGCCACAGACTCAATCAAGCACGACAATGTTCAAACAGCGACAATCGCCAACCCCAAAGTCCGCAAGCACGGGGAACTAGACTCAGCCTCTGACATTGACGAGAATATCACCCCAGAACAGCCTCACCACCCCCGACCATGCAAGAAACTCAAAGCTCTGAATCATTCTGAGTCAGACCTCGAGGATGACCATGATCGCACCTATCTCGACATCGCGATCAAGCGCATCACCCACCACGACCAAGAGATACTCTCCGACGCCGATGACACCGACCCAGAAACCCACAGCTCAACCAGCGCCTCGACCACGGCCATCAACGAAGAAGAGATGGATCTGGACACCGACACGGATGCTGAAGTCTACGCCAACTCGAGCAGCGACGACATAGGCATACGCCCGGTTTACTCCTACATCGCTCGTCCCTCCCATTTCTTCGAGATCTACGAGGACCTGGATGACTCGCATCTGGAGAACCATCCCGGTTTCATGTCCAGCTTTACTACCTACTCCTCTCACCATGAAGATAAGGAGAACATCCGCGACAACCACCACGGGCAGCTGGAGCAGACACAGGAAATAGGAGTCAATTCGCAGATGTGGATTCGTCAATCTACTAATCGTGTCTCGCATGTGGTTAGTTCTAGGTACCAGGGGGTGGATGGGGGTGCGGACACGGATGAGGCAGACACTGATGTTGAAGAGTTTTTGACGGAGGGTGGAGAGAGCGCGAGGGAGGGTGAGATGGAGGAGGTGAGGGTGTCGTTTCATTCGTTGGGTGCTGGAGAGACTCCGTTGCTTCCTCTTGCTTTCCCGCTGCCTTTGAGGATCCCTTCTCCTGCCTTGGTTCAGGGCGGTAGGGCTGATGGCCGGCGTCGTTGCTTGGGGCCTAGGCCTGTTGTGCACTTTGAGTGATTACTGATGTGTGAAATGCTTCGTTTCCCGGGTAGTTCTTGTACAAAATCTCTTGTATTAGCTTTCTCTTTCGTCTCCTTTATTCCGTCGCCCGCGGATTCTATGTACTGTACTTTTATTCCTGGTGTTGTGTGGTTTGTTTCTTCTCTTCAAATGGCCGTTGTGTCTCAGATTGACTTACTGATGGGAAACGAAACGTTCCGTTGAGCATACTCATGCCGGGTGAATATCAGGTTGTTCTGACTCAAAATGGTATTGTACAGCCTTGACTGCCTTACTGTGTTTAAAACATTGTCTATTTCTGCTAATACGTCCATTTCTTACTATCCCTTTGTTCAGTAATGACAACTGGCCAATTTAAAAGATATCTTCGAGATGAATCAAGAAATAGCCAATGAGATGGACTATGATCCAATGTATTCAGAGTCAGCTTGATTATTATCGAATGATCGCAACAAATTTCCAGATAAAGCAGTAATAGTATTGAAAACCAAGCTCCCCCTACACAATATGCCCCTTCAACGGAATCGAGTTGAATGAAAAAGCCCATCCAGACTCTTAGACTGAATCATCATAGCCCTCTAGATTGGCACATCCCAAATGTCGTTTGCCATGGAGACAAATATTGTTCTATCGGAGACATAGTCACCCTCTGGTGGCCTTGGCCCAGATGGGATTTTTGAGGATCATTTCGTCGGGTGTCTGCCGTCGTATGTGATTCGGCACGTACAGCCGAATATTCCTCGATTCTGTATTGACCTTTCGACGATTTCAGGAGCGACACTGGCCACTAGTAAGTAAAAACCCTCATTGCCTTGCTTGATCTCCTCTAAAAGACGCTTCTTTATTCCGGCTGCTGCCGTGGTTCCGACTATTTGCGAGGTATTCGCTGGCAGTGTGTGTGTGTGTGTGTGGATAGACATGATTGGGTGATTTTTTTCCTCTGTAGAGATCGTTCGACGTGATGGCAATGCCATATTGTTGGTATCTTCTGTCTACGAGATGGGTGTAGACATCTTTCAGGTTTTGAAGGGCTGATTAGGTTCCCGTGATGTCAGTGATGTCACTTTTCGTTAATCATGCACTATCAATATCAAAAGGATATGGCAGGAGTATATAAAATTCTATGTATGTGTTTACGCTATGAAGCTGTTCAGTAAAGAGAAGTGGAGGTTGAGAGGGCTGTAGGGGATGGACGGGGTAGTTGAGGGTCAGTAAGAAGTGGTTTATATGTCCAAGAGATAAGAAGAAATTGAATGGGTGGGTTTAGATGGAATGCAAGAGTATAGATGGGATTTGAAGTGAAAGGAATATGTGAAAGTTATTGTAAGATTGTAGTAGAGTATGAAGATGCGACACAGTAGTTAAGGATTTGTAATAAGTGATTTCTATGTCTAAGAGTTAAGAAGAGACCAAATGTATGTCACTATACACACTTGATTTTCTTTAAAGAGGGCGCTCAGGGGGTCGTTCACTGAGTATTTCTCGCAACTCTAGCGGCCGGAGCTCCCTGCATTGATGTCACTGGCTCGATTGACCGAAGATACACACATAGGTACTAATCTCGTCTCCCCACAAGTTGACACCCGGTCCTTGCGGCCCATCGGCCCTGCAGAGAGAGAGTTTTGCATGGACTAGCTTTCTACAACGGAGAGTCACCAGTAACCAGCTCGGAGTAAATAACAGTATTTGATGCCTATTCGGACGCAAAAAACCTCGCTATCTCGTCGGCCGTTTTCCTAGCATGCGTCCATATAAGCCCTTTAGTCGTATGTTCGGGGTACACTCAAAGGAATCTCACAGAGCTTGAGTAGCTGGATAATTAATATTATTTTAAAGTATCCTGATCTCTCGTCTTTCAGTAAAGTATGGACTCCAGGGCCTTCCAAATTACGCTACTTCTTATTTATTGGAGAACTGTATGTTCTAATCCGGACCAGCGAACTGAACTATGGCTCGGGACTCGGGAGGCCCTTATGTGGCCTACTTACTGTTCTGATACTAGGCCGCTCTATGACTATGTAACAACTGCTCTTCAACACTAATCTAGCAGGTTACGTAGGGGCTCGGACTGAACACGTAAACCCAAGAGCTTCGTTGTAAGAAAGGTTCAGGCCAATACTTAAGTGGTATCCGATCTGCTTGATCTCTTTGACATTGCGCAAGGGTAGAGAATGTGATGCGGATATAGAGTGTACAAAGACTCTGGAAAAATAGAAGACTCCTCGCAGCGGCAGCTCCACAATAACACAGTGAACCATACGATTTCATCATATGGTCACTATGATCAACGGTCGCATAGGTGTTAGTTCTTAAGACGCCTGGGCGACTATGAAACGAGGATCATGGCGTTACCTACGTAGGAAGTTCCTGCCTGAGGCACGAACGGCATCTACGCTACAGTTGTCGATATACTTTACCGATAAAGTATTGCCTATAAAGTATGAGCAACGCTTGCAAGAGATAGAAGTATGCACCCTCCCTTCCATCACATCGAAGGGGCGAACCGGATTGCTCATGTTGATGTAATGTCCATAGCTTTCCTATGCGTACTCCTCTACTTAGTCGGTGTTCGATAGAGGGTTAGACAAAAACACGTCTCTCTAGCTACATTATGCTGGTCTCCAGGGACAGAAAGTCAGATGGATCCTTGAATTCCTTGATAATTTGTTGTAGAGTGGCCGCAATGGCTTGCTGTGGTCGTTGATAGTGACCTTGGCCAAGGCCAGCCCCTCCTTTGCTCCTAACCGCGCCGCTGGACTGACGCCTGTTCTCTTTCTTATTTCCTCGTTGCTCAAAGAATAGTGGCTCAAATAATACGATGCATTGGGAATACACGACTCTCTACTCCAGAACCCCCCGCTCCTTCATCTTCGCCGTCGTCGCAAATGTCGGCCCCGGCGGCGCCAGCCGCTCCCTGGCCGTGGCCTACCGCCAGCACCACGACGAACACAACATGGCCTCATCCTGGCCCCGAGTGCACCATATGGTAACTGACACCCTCGCGTTGATCGACGTTCTTTCGGATCCCGCGAACCGCGCGCCGCTGGAGGCGGAGAGAGCACTCGCGCAGGACTGGTATCGTCGGTCTCCGGGGCACCACGAGCCTCCGCCGCATGAGCGGCCCAGCGTGCCCGATACTGCGCAGCCACCGTTCGTGCCCTGGAACCGACGTCGGGAGCCAGTGCAACAACAGCCCCCGCTGCCGTGGCGTGATGATGGCCTCAGCCGGTTTCCCTTCACCGCGACCTGCGTTTTGCTGGCGTTGTTGCGCGACGATCGTCCTGCTGACGCCACCCACCCCAGCGACGTCCAGTTCCAGCCCCTATCAACGGTATTTCGGGCGGACTGCGCTGAATATGGCCTGGTCGTCGTTGACATCTCCGACCTCGACAGTGGTGTCAAGTACGGCATTGTTGCGTTCCCCGTGGACTACATGGCTGAGGTTCAGTCCCGCGACAAGTGCTTCGGCTGGGATCCTGTCGAAGACCCCCAGCCAGAAAAGGAGCCGGATGTTATACTTGTGAGCCCGCGGCCTCGAGTGCTGTTATCGATTTCTCAGTGGGCAGGGAAGTATTACAGATGGTCGGACCTGGAAGACCACCCCAGTATCCTCCGACTGGAGGAGAAGCCGCTGGCTGATGCGGCAGCATTGGATTGTACGTCTGTTCACGCCAGTGGGTTCCGGAAGGTTTTGCAGGCACTAACGAGGAATGGTAGACATCTGGCCGCCAGAGCTGGAGGCTCCGGCTCAAGCATCTTCAAAAAGTGTTCTCTCTCGCGTTTTGAAATGTTCTGTCCCATTTAAACCCATATCGACCGCATTTGCTAACCTCCGACAGACTTCACACCGTCAAATAAAGCCAGGTCCATCCCCCGATCCATGGTAGGCTACACTATAGTAGACGAACCGCCGCGACATGGGTCCATGGACCGCGCAAAAGAGGATAGATCGACTAGGAGAGCCTCGAGCGTGACCATATCAGAAGAACCGCCACAAACTGTCCCAGTGGATATAGACCGCACTATTGATGATCTGCTGCTTCTCACCCAGGAGCCCGTATCCCCTCGCCTCGAGAAACAAGCGCTTGCTCACCTTCAAATGCTGGTCCCGTTTAGTGAGAGGCTGCGGCAGCGACTCGAAGAGGTGCCTAACAGGCTCGGTCCCTCCACGATCTCCAGCCATGTTCTGCGCGTGGCATACACTGAATGCAGTCACCTCAACTGGGTGTCGTTTGGCAACCTGCCGCCTCGCGTGATTGCGGTCGCTGTTACATCGGATGAGCTTCGGGGTGCATCTGCGCTCAGCCTCTGCGTCGATGCGTGGGTGGGAGATGAGGAAGAGGGGGAGTCAGACCTCGTTGATCCTGCTGTGGCCCTGGCGCAGTCCACAGGCCTGCAGCAGCTCTGCTTCTTGCAGCAACCGGACCGGACTCACGACGAGGTCTCGGCTCGTTTCTGCTCGCAGCTGCTGCAGCTGTGGGGGAGGGCGTCAGAAGAAGACTGGGAGTGGCTCCGGCCGAAAACCATCCATTCGACCTCTGTATTCTTAACTGGTTTACGCCGTCGCAGACTTCTCACATCCTCCTCGACGATACGATCGGATTCCAGCTTTACCTTAGGCGCACAAATCTTTCCCATGATCCACCTGTTCACGTTTCTGGGTCCCCTGCGCAAGGACATCCCAGACGCAACCGCAGACCGGCACGTCTACTGTGCTCGTCCTGGGTACAGCAGCTACTACTCCATAGACAATACCGGGCTAACCGCCGAGGTCTTCGCCATCCGATTCCTAGGATACCTCCGGGCGTTGGGTCCGTATTCAGATCCCGACAAGGCCATCTTGCGAGTGGCATATCATGGGGCTTTCTCGTCGCTCGCTTCCATGGACGACGACAGCGAGCAACACCGCCGCAAGCACGGCTGGTCTCCGGGGCGGAGACCGCCGCCACCATCGCCGCTCCGGTCATCGCCAGATCCATTGGGCGTGAGACCCATCCCCGCCGGATTTTTCGACGACGAGCTCACCCCTGACGACCCGTCCAAAGTTCGACTCGGGGATATCCCCCCTGGGGACTGGGTTGTTCTTGTGGATCGACGAGACCGAAGTTGCCGGGATAGCGACGACACCACCTTCTTACAATACTCGTTTATGAGAATCCGTCAGCCCTGTGTTAAATTTTCGTCCGAAAAGCAATCTAGCTCAGTCGAGATGGTCGGCGGGCTGACCGACTTCCTGCGGGAAACTGTGCCAGGGACTAATGTTGCCATGTGGGAGAGACGTGTCGATGAGGTAGAGAACGATTTGGTTTCCGCTTTAATGAGGCCGAGCCCATCCAGCACCCCGTCATCGGTTGATGTGCCGACGATGCTAGAACGGGTGAACGAGTCGTTCGGGCGTTTGGCCGAAGCTTCAGCTGAGACGAGCGCATCCAGCACCCTACGAGAGAGTGATATTTCCGATGGGGAGGAACCGGTCGTGGAAGTGGAGAAGGAACCCTGCATTGACGTCGGTGTCATGGCTGAGAGTCGGGCCTACATTTTACTGGATCAGTTAGTGTGAGAGCATGCCATTGTATCTATAGTACGCTCGCAAGGGTGGACTGCGAGTGAAGAAGCGGGCAAAGGGGTGATAAGTAGTTGGGGTGCAGTTTATTAAGGTTACTCGCTCAGGGCACTCGGTCTCCCGCTCACCCCGTGCTCAGTGATCGCCTCAGGCTGCTCAGAGCGTGCTCAGATCCGCTCAGTGAACAAGAAGCAGCGAAGGGTGAGCACTAAAACGGAAAGAGTAGGCCATCGACCCTCCTAGAAAATCAAGTACATATATGTTTAACGGGAAGAAAGGACATAGATGGGATATGAAATGAAAGGAATATGAGAAAGTAAGTGAGGTTTATAGTATTAGACAAGGTATCATAAAGTGAATAATATAAGACGGCACCGAAAAACACTGATTAAAAGCAGCTAGTGAAGTGACGCCGTACTATGTGAATAAAACATGTACGGTTAAATGGGAATCTCTTTTAAGGCGAACACCAAAATGCGAAAGAATAGTGGAAGAAAGGGTTGCAAATAACGCAAGATGCTCTCCTCTCAAGTGATCGGTGCTAACTGCCGTTCGTTGCGTCGACAGTCCGCCCGAGATCGCTGGTCAATGAGTATACGGACAGATCTGAGAAGCTCTCGTGGGTTGGAGCAGGTAGATTCCTCTTGGCTATCGGCTGTGTGGCACGCCTTCCAACACAGCTGTCGGGTGGAAGGTGGACAGGAGACATCAGATCGCGAGTCTGCCCGGGAAAGAGGCCCTTGTCAAGGTCACTTTGCCACAGCCTGCGTGACGCATCGAATGCCTTGTTGACTAGTCCTCGCCGAAGCTCTTCATATTCTTCAAACAATGTGATCAGCTGGCACTCGGGGTTCTGAGCCAAGAGTTTGGAAAATATGATCGCGTCCTCTACAGCATACGCCGCCGATTCATCGCGCGGAGGCATCTGGATTTGTATTAGTTTTGTGACGAACACAATGCCGTTGGAAATGAAGAAACTTACAGCGTGCGCGGCATCGCCGAGTAAAAGTATCCGATCCATGTGCCATTTCCCTCGTTGGCGAACCTGATACACAGGGTATAGCATCCAATCCTCAGTTCGGTCAATGATCTCGCGGATGTACGGTAGGCTTGACATGCCGAACTGCGCCCGGACCAGGTAACGCATTGACATCCGCATGTTCTTCTGTGCCGCCAGGTCCGTTCCCGACATTGCTTGGTATTTCTCAATCAGGTGTTCGCTCACGCGGACGACTGCCGCCACAAAGAGTTTCTCATGTTTTGTGTCGCAGTAGCTCGTCAGGAGCGAGCTATGCCGGGCGAGGTGTACCGCGGTTTGAGTGAAGGGCATCGATGCGGAAAAGTTCCGGGCGTCGGCCATGCTTTGTATGAAAGAGACACCGGTATATTCAGATCGGTTGCCGGGATCTACGATTTTTGTCCGTGTCGCCGAGTGAACCCCATCGCATCCCAAAACCAAGTCCCCTGTGGCGGTTGAACCATCTTCGAAGTGCAATGTGACGTTCTCCGGCGTTGTGCTTCCTCCAACGAGCTTTTTATCGTAGTGAACCGACACATTCCGCAGCTTGCGAGCCACTGCCAGCATGGCTTCCGACAAAGCGCTGCGCAACACCCGACGACCCTTATAACCACCGTAACCATGTCCGTTCTCGTCGGTAAATCGGAGGGGGCCCAAACGGCGACCGGAGCGCACGGAAAATAGATCAATGGCATCCACTTCAATGCCAGCCTGGTCGCCCATCAGATTCAACTCGGCTAAGACCCCTAACTCGTCGAGATACCTCTGAGCGACCGGTGTCAAACTGATGGCGCCGCCGGACGTGGTGAGCTCAGATGCGCCATCGTATACTGTGATTTTCAATCCAGGAACAACGGGGGCGAGCTCGTTGGAGAGGGCAATGGCACTGGCGAGACCAGCAACGCCAGCACCGACGACGAGAATATCGCTCGGCATTGTGGGGAACCCGTTGTTGCTTCGTTCTTTGCTTGTAGAGGCCGACAGACACACTGTCGTCGGAAAGTGGTAGGAAAAGAGAGGTTCAGAGCGAGGATAAATCGGTCGGAGAGGTCACACAGGGGCAGTGATTTGCCCTGTAGTTCGGTTCATGATGTTTCGTTTGTATGCACATCGTTACACTGGTCAATGGTTTAGTGTCCAATTAATTAATTTTTTTACCCTCTTTTTAAATTTTTTTTTTTTTTTTTACTTTGCTTTCTTTTTTTTTTGCCGCCGCCGTTTCCATCTTTTCCCATTCCGGATTGGGATGTCTCCGTGTCCGGCCGAGAGCTCTGTTAATTCGGACGGTCGGTTAAACGATGCCGGCTAGCAGAGCCAATCAAGCGTTCACATTGCCCCCTCTCAAATGTCATGTCCAACGTGAAGAAGTTGGCGTTCCATGGATCCCCTGAAAGCTTCTCTGATTGGCAGCCCCCGGCATAAGCTTATAGCGCCCGGGGGCAAAAATAGACGGGTCTAGACATACAATTTCCTTTCTTCACGGAACTGGCCGATCATTTTGATCTATATCTCACCTATTAAGCATCATGTGGTCTTAGTATTGGCAGGAGGCATCTGGAGAGCGAAGCGTTGGGAACTGTAGCCATTTGCATTAGGGATTATTCATCATGATCCAGGATCGCTACCGTTAATACACTACATGATATGTACAGAAAGTCACACTTGCCGAGGCACGAGTGTGTTTTTAGAAAGTGACTCCCCTGTGGCATCCGAAACTCTCAACAGCAAAATTTTAGTCATCGTTCAGGGTGTATTTCCATATTCCATTCGGTAGCAGCGCTTGCCGCAATGTCTCCAGCTTCTTTTTCAACATGACTGTCTCCGTCTCCAACTCCCCGATATAATTAACAGCATCGGTCAGAACTGCCATCTTCTTAGAAGCATGTTTCCTTTGACAGTAGAAGCGGGGCCTGCCACTTCCAACCCCTCGCGTGTAATAGCCTTGCAGAGACGACTCCAATGCAGCAAAATTCTTACTGAGATTCTCCCGGTAGCGTTTTTCAATTCTGTTATGTGCTGAGCGCCGGGATGAAGGATGCACTGGACCTTCATGAGGAGTGGAACTGGGCGAACCAGATGGGGAAGATGGAGGTGGCGATAACGAGGCGACGGTTGAGCTCGAGGCAGTGCAATGAGATTGCGGGAGCGAGGTCCGAGGTATAGAGGAGTGTTTCGATGTGTTCTGTATTGAATCTTGTTTGAGTGGCGGTAGCACAGGCGCGTCCTCAAACTGGCTGGGTACGGCGAATGAGTGCTTCGGTGATGTCCAATTCTCGTACGCTTCCCACGGGAGAAGGTCTGCGGAAGATGGTACGGAAGATGGAGACCATTGTGGCAAGTAGCAGGGAGAATCGAGAGCATCTTGAGAATTCGGCTGCATAATCATTAGATCATGGACTGACTAGATGACGGGGTGTCTTTTCCTCAGGGTACTTACTCGTCGATGAGGGTTGGCGGGCACTGGCTGAATGATCGTACCAAACGTAGACATCGGCGCCACCTCGGCATCTACGCCAATTAAATTATCCCATGCATAGGGAAGATCTTGGTACTGGAGTTTCCACAGATGTGCTGAAGTTGCGGGCATTTTGCGTTGGGTTGGACCAGCGGATAGTTGGGGTTACCGAACCAAAGGAGAGAGGGTTCAACAGCTTTAAATAAACCCGAGGCGTTTCAGAATGGGTGCCACAGGTATCTAGGATGGAGAGGATTGTGCCATGAGTTAGACAGGTCAACACTAGGATTTATCTCCGACATTAGGGACTTTTATTTTCTTTTCGTGCGATCCTTGTAAAAAATGACCTCATGCGACGCTGTCTGGACCGCGAAACTTCGCGCTCGGCTCCGACTCGGCATTAGCAGGGTTTCGGTGCTTAAGCCTCTTTTCGTCCCCGTTAGCCCTAAGCTACAAATTAAATTCATGGCATTGAAGCCTCGTACAAGATTGATTGCTGAGTAGCTGACACTTGCTTCAGTAAGGAGAATGGCAGGTTGCTTTGCGGTGTCGTTATGCGGCTGTCGTTCTGCGAACCTCCATTTCTCCGATATAATTTTCCTAGCTGGTCATTACTCTAACCCCACTCTATCATAATATTGTGCTGGTGACCCCTGGCGGAGCTATGATTATTATTCAAAAGTGGGTAGGACGAATGACAGACATGATAATAATATGTAATAAGGGAATAGATGAATAAATAAGTAGATAAAAAGTACGCTGTTCTGGGGGGGACCGACTAGGAGTGAAACGCTGCATTGCAACCATCCACTATGCCCACTAGCGCTGTCACTGATAAGGGTGGCAAGATGGCCCCTGTCGAACATTCTTTTCTAGCGCGAGCGATTGTATATTCTAGATTGATGGCCAGATCAACGGGCGATCATCTTTGCAGCGAAAAGCATGGGAGTATTGTTCAGGCTAGTCCATCCATTGGCTGCAGATCGCCCAGTTTGCTGGTCTGTGTTCCTTGACACTTTGCGGAGAACAGACCACAATATCTGTTGAACACGTTGCAGGACTTTTGTCGAATCGCTCAGTGCTTGTACATCAAAATATGAACCCGTTCAGGGTACTGCGAAAAGGCTTCGAGTAACCGTCTGAGATTATCATGATGTCAACCCACACATTGTGCGACATTTCCGGAGCGACAAGCTATCGATAGGCTCGGAATTGACTAAATGCTTGTTTAGGGAGGGACATGATCCTTCGCCCCGTGCATGGCGTCATAAATGATCGCTATTAGTGAAGATCCTAATTATCAGTTAAAAGTGGTCAAAGGAAGAGTCAAAACGAAATTGAGTTTGTCTCTTAGCGGTGTGCTTCGCCCACGTGCGCAGCGCACGAGAAATGAGGGGTTCTTTCTTTTTAGGCAACTGAACTCAACAATACCCCTCGCCCTTTTTTTATATTAATATTTTTTTTCTCCATTAGACTTCTTTCCAAGAATTTTTCGCACTCAATCTCATTTACACTACGACTGTCGCAATGAACGTCTTCCAAGAACAGCGAGGAATGATCTCTCTTTTCGCCTCCGAAGGCCAAAGAGAGGGAGCCATTATTGCCGTCATCCTCGAGGAACTCAAGTGGGTCCCCTGAACCATAACAATCCCTATGAATCCTGGCTAATTGCCTCTGTTTCAGACTCCCCTATCGCCTTCATCTGGTCGAAAAACCAGAAGATATTGATGCGAAAAGTCTCCCGGTGCTCAGGAACATTCAAAGCGACGGCGAGTCCGTCGATCGTTCCGGGTTCCACGAGGTTGTGTCGTACCTGATTGCGCGCTATGACACAGCTCATGAAGTGTCTTATAAGAAGGGCTCCAAGGAGGATGATGAGGTCAACAAATTCGTTGCATCCTTAACTGAGCCCAATGCAGCCCATCCAGAAGAGCACCGCTTCGATCTCGATGCAAAGGATGGCATCCCCTTCGCCAGAAAGGCTATCAGTCTGTATCTTCACCTCGAGCAGCATCTGCAGAAGTCGCACAGTAACTACCTGGTGGGCAAGAAATGGTGCGCTATCTCGTTATACACCCCTTTGGTATCGCGCCCATATAAAGCTAACCATGTGCAGCACCCTTGCGGATCTCCTCCACCTCCCCTACGTGGCTGCCGCAGGCTCAGCTGGTCTCGACCTTGAGAGGTTCCCGGAGCTGACAATATGGTACGATCGGGTTTATCAGCGTCCGGCAGTGCAGAAAGGCTTCAATGCTGTTCATCTAAAGATCCGCGGATAGAATAGCCCTTCTATCACCAATTGACTACGCCATTGGTCAGGACAGCTGACAGAGATTGAAGCGATGTGTGATGGACTTGTCGCTCCTTTAATTCCTTAATTGTATCCACTGTTCACGTTTCCTGTATAGAGTAGTGTATGTTATAGATATCTACTGGGTTGTTATAGATCAGCGATTTGTACATTCCATCGGCTCCAATTCTAGACCACTGATCATTTCCGTCAACGAAAACAAATTGCTCGGCAAGTCAATAAGTACTTTCTCAACACCCTGCAATATGATCGTACGTTACAGATATGCTCGTGTGAGACGCACCTCAACCACCCAAGAGTCTAGAATCACGCTGCATGCATAAATGGTTGCGGAGCAATATCCACCATATAAAAATAGTAAATGCGGGGAGAAGGCATGTGACCTCGGTTGGCTCTTATGTAGCATAAAGTAATCATAATGATGATATCACCGTCCGATTCGCTGGTTCTTGAGTAAAACATGACAGAATTCACTTGGCTTCCCTACGTGGCCAACTGTGGTCAGCCAAAGAGATTCTGCAACCGAATGCCAGCTGCCCTCGCCATGTGTCCAATCGCCTGACACTCGCCTCACTGGTCGGGACACCCGTGCTTTCCCGTACGGTCGTACGAGATCTTCCGTCCGTCTGATTCACTTTATAGATAAATGCAAGCCCCAAGGAGCTACAATGCTGGATCATATAGCCGCCCTAGACTGACTATCAATCTACTACTACATATCATTCAGCATGTGTATCGCCTTTTTTTCCACCGCTCATCCGCAATATCACCTCATCATCTGCAACAACCGAGATGTACGTATTCCACACGCTTCATAGACCATGGTAACATCTAACACTGACCACATCACAGGAATTCCTTCACCGGCCAACATCCCGTGCAGGCTGGTGGCCATCCCCTCATTCCCACGTCCTCAGCGCCCGAGATCTTGTGCGCCCCATCCATCCCACCTGGCTGGGTATCACAAAACAAGGCCGCGTTGCTGTGCTAACAAACTACCATGAAGACACCTGCGCAAAAGCTGTTGGGAAATACAGCCGCGGTGAGGTCGTCAACAGCTGGCTCGCATCACCGCCGGATAGCGCGCAAACCACGCAAGAGTTCGTGAACCAATGGACTGCCAACGGGGAGTTAGCAAATATCGGTGGATTTAACCTCGTTTGTGGAAATGTTATGGAGCCGCTCGCGATTATGGCCAGCCGGGCGTCGGAGACAGAGCCGATTTCTTGGATCGCGGACAAACCGGGCCAAACGGTCGGGTTAAGCAATACGGACTACGATGATCGGTCTTGGCCAAAGGTTGAGAAGGGAGAAGACGCGCTTGTTGATGCGATTGCGGGGCATGTGCAGAATCAAGAAAGCGAGGACGCTTTGATTGAGAGGCTGTTGGATGTGCTTAGTCTGGATACGCTACCTCGATTGAACAACAATGCGGGTGTCCAGGAATACATCCCGCATCTTTCGCAGAGTGTTTTTATTCCACCTATTGGCTGCGACAAACAGGTGCGGGATGAAGCAGAGCTACCAGCCAGGCAAGACAAGAGGGAGGAGAGTCCAGTCCTACCGTCTACTCCCGAGGGGACGCCCAATCGTGCATATCTGGAAGGTCTGTATGCGACACAGAAGCAGACGGTCATCTTGGTGGGGTTCGATGGGCGAGTCCGATTCTTTGAACGTACATTGTACGACGATGATGCTCAGCCAGTCTCTACAGAGGCTCGCGACCGGTCATTTGGGTTCCGGATTGAAAAGTAAACGCCATACCAGGAGTTTCGGTTTCACGCGATTCTAGTTCGTCCATGTATATCTAGAGGGCATTGTGGCGTTTTGGGGACATATCTCTCAAATCATAAAGTCTAATGATCCAGCGTATTGGTCCAACGGTCAAACAATAGTTTCTATCGGAGCTTTAATTTGTGGGCTCAATTCCCACGTCAATGGTATCACGCCGTCGGTCACGTTGTCTTCAGTTCGGACACAGGAATCCATCGGCATCCCGATACCCCATGACGCGGCGAGTTTAGCTTAGAGTCGCATGTTGTGTGGGTTCATTGTGGAATACTGATTGACACCAAAGGGCAATAGTCTATGCGGCATGCCCCATGACATGGGTGATTACTGTCGTTATCAGTGTAGCATTCGTCCCAGAATTTAGCGTTCTTCTGGGTTCCTTATTTGTCAGTAATATGGCGCCAGCTGTGGTACTTTTGTCGCACACAATCTTCCGTAATAAGTCGAAGGATCAATGCCCAGATCGAGGGGTCCAGACAAATGACAAGGTTTTGTAGACAATTGGGGTTCCGGAATGGTTCGGAGGTCCCCGTCCGCAGCTACACTAATGATTATCTTCCACGCAGCCACGCCGTTCCTGATCCCCTGTCATGTTGTTTTCCTTTTTCTTGATTTAGTGTGGCAAATTGCGTTGTGATCCCACTGAGTACTAGTAACAGGTGAATGCGAACACTTGGGTGGTTCAACTATCACAAACAGGACAATGATTAGCTTAGGCATCTTTCATTCATTCCCTTGTGACCCTTGTCCTACATCTGCCATTGCCCGAGTACCACATCGGACCATATTGGCCTGTGAGAACAAAGGGAATCCCACTGCCATCAGCCCATCACGGGATGTGAGATCGGGGACAGGAGTATGCGGAGATTTCATTTCTTACCCTGTTTTCCATCCCAGATAAAGTCAGTTCTCTTGCTGCCTCCAAGGATCTGTTGTCCCATTTATCACAACATCGCCATACTCGTATCAACGTCACTCACGTCTATAGTTTGTTGTGATCTTTGACTAATTCACACCATGACCAACTCCATACTAGATAGTTACTCTTCAAGACGCAAACCCCGCCGCATTGGCATCCTGACATCAGGAGGGGATGCTCCGGGGATGAATGGAGCAATCCGCGCAGTCGTCCGCACAGCAATCCAGAACGGCTGCGAAGCATGGGCAATCCACGAAGGCTACGAGGGACTCATTCAAGGCGGTGCAATGATGCATCCTCTGTACTGGGAAGACGTTCGGGGCTTCCTATCGCGTGGAGGGACACTCATTGGCTCCGTGCGCTGTGATCGTTTCCGCGAACGAGAAGGTCGTCTCCAGGCTGCGAGAAACATGGTGCTTTTTGGCATTGACGCCCTAGTCGTCTGTGGTGGAGACGGAAGTTTGACCGGGGCAGACCTCTTTCGGTCGGAATGGCCAGAGTTACTCAATGAGCTGGTCTCAACAGGTGTTTTGACTGTGGCACAAGTCGCATCCCATCAGAACTTGAACATTGTTGGACTGCTCGGCTCTATCGACAATGACTTTTCCGGCACGGATGCCACCATTGGATGCTATTCTGCGTTAACACGAATTTGTGAGGCGGTCGATGCAGTGTTTGATACGGCATCCTCTCATCGCCGAGGCTTCGTCGTCGAAGTTATGGGCCGACACTGTGGCTGGTTAGCGTTGATGGCTGCCATCGCAACTGGGGCAGATTGGTTGTTTATCCCGGAGAGGCCTCCACGCGATGGTTGGGAAGATGATATGTGCTCGATAATTACCAAGGTACTACCATCATTACAATTTCTCCCGCTACGTCCACTTTGACAGGCTGACGTACTAACACATCAATACTAGAATCGCAACCGTGGAAAACGTCGCACTATCGTTATTTTGGCGGAAGGAGCCCAGGACAGCAACTTGGATCGCATTTCGTCGTCTGCCGTGAAAAATGTTCTGAGCAAGCGTCTCGGGCTCGATACCCGCGTCACCGTTCTGGGGCACATCCAACGAGGCGGATCCCCATGTGCATACGACCGCTGGCTGTCAACGTTGCAAGGCATCCACGCCGTCAAAGCAGTGCTGTCTATGACTCCTGACTCGCCCTCTCCGGTGGTGATTATCCAGGAAAATAGAATCAAAAGCTCGTCTCTGGCTGAAACTGTTGCGCTAACAAAGGAGGCTAATGCCAGTATGCATGCCAAAGAGTTTGAGAAAGCAACAACACTTCGGGACCCCGAATTTATGGAATACCATAGCGCGTACCGACGTCTGAACACCAGTGCTCATCCTAAAATGGTCTTGCCCGAAAATAAGGTATGCTATTCCTAACCTTAATTATGCACGAATTGAGCCTAATGTAGACTTCAGCGCATGCGAGTTGCTATTATTCACGTCGGTGCCCCAGCTGCAGGCATGAATCCAGCCACGCGCGCAGTGGTCGCCTATTGTTTAACCAGAGGACACACCCCGATCGCCATTCACAATGGTTTTCCTGGTCTCTGTCGGCATCATGACGATACCCCTGGCTCGGTTCGTGAAATGCATTGGTTGGAGTCTGGTGACTGGATCAACGATGGCGGGTCTGACCTTGGTACCAATGCGGGACTACCGTTAGACGATATCGAAACGACAGCTCAATGCTTTGAGCGGTATAAGTTCGATGCGCTCTTCGTTATAGGAGGCTTCGAAGCGTTTACAGCTGTCAGCCAACTGCGCAAGGCGCGTGAGCAATATCCTGCTTTCCGGATTCCACTTGTCCTGCTCCCAGCAAGCATGTCAAATAATGTCCCTGGCACGGAGTATTCCCTTGGAAGCGACACCAGCCTCAACACCCTTGTTTATTTCTGCGATGTTGTCCGGCAATCTGCGTCCTCGTCCGGGCACAGCGTGTTTGTTGTTGAAGCGCAAGGAGCCGAGTACCAGGCGACAGCTGCTGCGCTGGCCGCGGGAGCGATGACCGTGTATACGCCTGATCGAGGAATAACTCTCCAGAGCCTCTCTAGCGACATTGAGTACCTCCGCCAACAGTTCTCAAAGGATCACGGTGCCAATCGTTCGGGCAAGCTGATCATCCGCAATGACCAGACGTCCACCATATACAGTACAGCAGAGATCGCAAATATTATCAAACACGAAGCCAAGAATCGCTTTGATGCGCAGGGCGTGGTGCCAGGGCACTTCCAGCAGGGTGGCAAAGTCTCACCTATCGACCGTATTCGCGCGTTTCGGTTAGCCGTCAAGTGCATGGAACATCTGGAGACATTCACAGACCAGTCGCCGGATGAGATCATGAACGATGAAAACTCAGCTACGGTAATCAGCATCAAGCAGTCTCGTATCCTTCTGCTGCCGATGGGAGGTCCCACCGGAGTTGAAGCTACCGATACTGATTGGAAGCGACAGCGGCCGAAGACTCAGAGCTGGTTGGAGATCCAAGAAGCTGTGGACTCCTTGTCGGGGCGCTCGTCCGTGTGTGCAATCCCGAACTGAGAGGTTTACTCTACCATTCCTTTCATAGCCTAATGTTTACGAAAAGATCTTCAATTACAATTCCGCTAATACACCAATGATGACACCCAATTGCCAGATTTTCTTAACTCGAATGAATTGACATTTTTTTTTTCAAAGACTTGCATAACGCACCGCTCAATGCGAATGCCACGTTTAACGTTTCGCCGTAAGTCTTTAAACCATGAAAAGCATATTCCGATCCAGCCAAAACGCCCACCCAAGAAACACAAACTCCCATGGAAAACACAACCATAACCTCATAACTCATAGTCATCCCATCCAATCTCCAGAACCACTAAACCTGCTCCTCCCTCAGCCTTTTCGAGCTCCTTCTCCTCCGCCGTCCCCTCCCCTCCAACTCACTCTCCTCCACAGGCCTTGTCTCCACTACCTCTTTTGTCCGAAGTACCCCCAATCCCCCATCCCCAGCCCCATTCCCTTTCACACCGGCGGAAGGATTAGAAGCAGAAAGCTTACTCCTCCCAACCGCATACTTTGCCTTCCTCTCCGTCCGTAGAAGCTCCACCCCCCGCACCAGGTTCTGATACATCTTATCCCCCGCAGCGCGATTCACTGACGCATACCCGACAACATGACGCAGGTCGGGCTCTGGCCGGGCAGACTCCTGCTTGATTTTGGATAAGGAGAGCCTGCTGAGCCTGTATTCGAGTGGCTCGTGCGTTGCGTAGGGGAAGGTGGCTGTGCTGCGTTGCTGGCGTAGGGGGGTGGTGTTTAGGGCTCTGGTCAAGTTTTTTGTGAAGCTCATTTTGCTCCTTTTCGCCTCTTGTAGTGTAGCTATAGCGATGATATGATTGCGTCTTCTTATTGATGACCGAGTGAATCACTCTTCGAGAGGTAATGTATAGTATTGTAGTATAGAGGTACAAGTCAAGATGACCATATACTACACCCGAGGAATAGATAGATAGATAGTAGATAAGGAAGTAAGCAGTAGCTGTAGCTGTGAATATGAACAAGACTATGTATTGGACCAACAACAGCAACAACAACCCTGCCGACCCCCATCCTTATGAAGCAAAAACTCATCCCTCAATGCACCGCCCATCTCACACCCAATGACGAAAGTTGCACTCCAGGAACGCGATCATCCGGTGTGGCGATCCCGGTCCTGTGACCCGTGATCAGGCCACGGAAGCCCTAACCGGGTGCGGTGTGACCCAATCAGGGGCCCGTGGCTCCGGCGATCCTCGCGCTGATCGTACGTTATGATGCAAAAGCCGTGTTGGCTTTGAGAGAGGGATTTTAGGGGGCTTGTGATCTCTTTTTTGGGGATGGTATCATTTGGTGAGGTTTTTTTGGGGGGGTTGTGGGTTTGAGTTTCTTGGGAGGGGTTACGGTGTGTTTTATGTGCTCATCCTATCTGTATTTATGCATTAAGTTTCGGATATGAGGTGTTCACCCTGAGAGGGTTTGAGATCTTATTTTTGTGGTAAGGGGGTCTAGCAGCTAAGTAGACTTTCTATTATATGTTGACTGTATGCAGAACACATACTGCAAATGTAGCAAGTATACTACACGAGTCTGGATTCCTTCATGGAAAATCACCACAATGCCGGAATTGAATCAACAACAACAACAACAACAACAACAACCCGGAAAAACAGGATCCACGGCTGCACAGCAGAGATTGAATTCACTTGTTGGGCCAATTGCAGCCGTCGTATTACCGTGGCTCTGCTGGGGTCGGATCGCCTCCTGTGGGTATAGTGATATGGTCGGTTTCGGAATTGGTCCTGGATGAAAGGGACGTGGAACGGGTGGTCCTGTTCTTCGTTGTACCCCGCTTCGGCTTGCTCAGGGTCTCTCAACCTGAGAGAGAAGGTCGCGGTCCCTTGGTTCTGACGTGTGAGGCATAGGTGTGAGCTTGGGCTAGCTAGGGGGCTGGTTGGGTTGCACGGTGTAGGGCTAGGTAACGGTTTTATTGTGCTTGACGCGAGGGTCATTCTATGCTGATGGATGGTGGGTGGGGTCGGTGCTGTTAAAGTAATCGTGGAGTAAAGATACACGTCATTGTATTCTTTTTCTGGGGATTTGCAATCGAGCGAGTGTATTTTGTATATGATAATGAAGTCCTGATAGGCGAAGCTGACACTGATTATATATGTAGTGCTCTCGAGACACCATGGCACCGTCTATCGCATTACGAGATGGTTTATCCCAGGGTACGCCCTGATATACATGGCTCACCCGGGCTGTTCCTAGCCCAGCCACCCAGGCGGCGCCCCGTAGTATCGATTCACATACGTGGAAATGACATCCGAGTACGACGTGCGGGGAGCTACGCCGGATCTATCGGAGGATGGGTCGAGATCGGACCAAGGATGGGAAGGGAACAATGGGCCATAGGTGACGATCTTATCTTCGGGCTTGTCCAGGGCTAGCCAGCGCTTTGGACTCGAGCTCCGTGCCATATGACACTGGACGCTCGACGATGCGACACGACAAAGATATACAAAACTGGTTAGAAAGACCGTTATGAGGGTCGCAGGCGCCTAAGTGGTTTCCCGGTGAGGCTGCATGCACACTGAACTGGATCGATAGTGGCTGGAAAAGGCAGGAGCAGCGGTCGTGATCCCAAGTCATTTAGTAAGAATGAATGTTATCCTGGTTGCGGCCAGTGCTTCGACCGGGTTGTGGACCGTTGGTCATTGGACAGCTCGCCTGCGATGCTTGACGGAGTGAACCCATACTGGTGGGATGTCAGCAGCGTGTCACCTTGATATCGAATCCTTCTGCTTTGCTCGAGTCCTTTGTTCTGCACTCTGCCTAAGCTGGCAGGTCACGCTGCATTGTCAATCCTCCACTTACGGAGCCGCGATGGTGGCACAGCATATCGCGAAACGTCAGCGATCCTGGCCGATGTACCCTAGCAGAGGACTGAGCTCGAGCCGGTGGCCTTTAATTAGGTGAGCTATCGAGGCCAGGCAGATACTTACCTAGGTACTAGTTACCCTGAATCTAGACTTTCTCTTGTTTTTGCTGTTCGCAAGGGAAAGATAGACCCTCGCAAGCTCAAGGCAAACCACAGAGACGGATTGGTGCAATTTGAAACCCAGTATAAGATGCGTCGTTCCAGGTAGTCAGTCCTCAGCGGACTATGTGGCCCCTGCTATTTTTATCCAATGGCGGAGGCGAATCTACCGCTGCAAAATCGTTGTATGGCTCACTTGGTCAATAAGGTATGGATGGACTATCTGTATAGGCATTTTTATTTTTCTTTATAGATAACGTCTTCCTCTCGTTGGTCTATTTCATCCCTAATGACCTTGGATTGGTGTTGCGTGGCCCGGGGACCCTACCGGTCTATGGAAGACTGAGGCCTAAGGTGATGAGTGTCAGCCTCGCCTATACATCACAGAGATACATAGGCAGCTTCAGATACCTCTGGCTCTAGTACACCTATCGTCACTCCCATCCTCAACATTGTGCCTCCTGCCTGAACTATTGGACCCAGCTTGCCTTCGCTCCGTGCTCTGTCCATGCCATCCGAAGGCCATCTTAACCATGTCATCGTGAGTACTACTTCCCTATAGTCAGTTTCTGCCTATCAAATAAGCTGACACCTACTTATAGTGCCCGTACCATCTCCAAGAGGCCACCCAAGCTTCGTGCTGCCTGCAATGAGTGTCATGCCGCTAAGGTAAGCGGGAAAGCACAGATATATTTGCATAGAAACATGAGATATAACTCTCGTCCGTAGGTCCGCTGCTCAGGAGAGAAAACTGGCTGTCAACGCTGCGCTAATCTTAGCCTGGACTGTATCTTCTCGATCTCAAGGATTGGGAAGGTGCCTGGGAAACGAAGCAAAGCCAACCGCGCCGCAGCAGCAGCCGCCGCCGCCGCCGTTACCGCTCCCCCATCATCCACATCGCTCACATCGCCCTCTCGCCTGGAGTCCACAAATGAGACAGTCGCATCATTTAAGCCATTTTCACACGCTATCAAGGAT
The DNA here is from genome assembly GCF_009193645.1 of Aspergillus pseudonomiae. NCBI lineage: Eukaryota > Fungi > Ascomycota > Eurotiomycetes > Eurotiales > Aspergillaceae > Aspergillus > Aspergillus pseudonomiae. Next base: position 77,810 of record NW_022476032.1, on the reverse strand, counting down.
GAAGGCGGACAAGGGATGACTCCTTCAGCACGCCATATCCCGTCCAACTTCGCCGTAGATCCTATAATCACCCCGTTAATAGTGCACGATTATTCGAGCAGCATGCAATTTTACCCCGGGGATAGCTGTGTACAGGATGGTCTCTCCCTCACAGACACAGTACCCACTTCAACACACCATATAGCTCATCCTCTGGGTCCCAATATTGACCTGGGCCCCCAAGAACCTGGCAACTTCTGCTGGTCCTCCGACCTGGAGCCCCTCAGCGCCAACAGCCTCCCAACCCCGGGACTAGAAATCTCAGCGAGTAGAGGCTCCTTAAGTCTCGACCGTCGCCTCAGCCACGACTGGGAGATGGAGACGAATGTCGCCAGCGGTAGCTGCAACCCCAGTCGATCTTGCACGACTTCGATCCGGCAGCCCGCAACTCCACCCGAGTACCTCGCTGATGATGTAATATACCCGGTCAGCGCCTTGGGAAACATGGGCCCAGAAACGAGCTACACAGTGTACCTGCAACTGCTGCACGACATCGAACAGACACTCGTCATGGGCCGGCAGCGCATGAAGGAGAACCATACGCTCGACGCCGTACTGGCCGCCAACCAGCAGTACCTGACAACTCTCCTACATCTGACCGAGAGCCTCGGTTTTGAGCAGATGTACGATGGCCACTTGCTGTTCACCGTTGCTTTGAGCAAAATCATCACCCTGTTCAACTTCGGATACCGCGACTTCACACTGCGGTCAGAAGCACATCAGTCCATGGGCTGTGCGGAGCGCCTGATCCGCTTCGGCGTGTTCGAGATAGACTTCGTCGAGCAGAAGGCTATCTGCGAGGGCATCTTCCTCAGGGAACTAAAGCGCGCGGGGGTGTGCCTTTCCAGATTAATGGACGTGTTGTGTCGGGAGAAATTCCCATATGCCCATGGCCGGCATGAAAAGTTATGTGAGGAGATGAAGCAGCATTTGGACCAGTTAACGAGTGCATTGGAGGCGAGCGAGGCATGATATCACGTGTTCTTTTTCTCCCCTTGACTTTCCTTTCCCTAATAATCTTTTATATCGATTAATACCGCTTTATACCGAAGAGATTGGAGATTGGTCCTCACAGACAGCTGGTCCAAAAAGTCCTAATTCGTATACCCTGGCGGAATGGATTTACATAGGTAGTGTCAAGGATACACGTCACCACTCATACATTGTAGTTGTTTTCCTTCCTGATCTCATCCACGTTCAATTGAGCGCAGTAAGGATATAAGAATGCTCTAGCCCTGGTATATAAATCGTTTCTTTAGTATTATCATTGTTAACAGGAATAGCTTTGTTATGTCTCATCCACGAGCAAATTTTACTCAACGTAAGCTCACCCAATGAAGTAAATGTATGTGCTCTCGCCAATCAATCCAGTCCAACTATACTAGTAGTGCTTGGATCTAGACATTCGGCCTCCGAGAACGGAGCCGTATACTTGGATGTCCCTGTCTTCTACTCCGTAATTGGGTTATAAATGGTCTCATTGTTGCGTTTAGTGTCGTGTATGAGGTCTTTAATTTGTTTATTCTGGGTTGATGTAAGAGATTTGATGTAATAATGCGAGGTATACATGGAGTGTAAGTTGAATTAATAGTTGAGGTAACTTATGTGTAAGAGACAGGATTTTGCTCTGGAAAATGAAATGTCACGAGACCATTCACCTGACCCTGGATAACTATAATGAGATCTATCGAGCGAGGTTTAGAGAGCACTGTGAATCATTTCCGCGTAATTGTACCCTATCACAGCAATGTAGAAATACTTCGTCATTTACTGTACATCTACAACGGCTAAACATCACCAGCACCTGGATTGAGCAGCGAAACCCACTTCGAGGAATACGAGAACCACAGATCATATTCAAGACATCAACTAAGCAACATCACAGATCCTGTCAAAACATCCATCGTAATCGCAGCTCATATATAAATTAAGTATTAACAGACCGGTCAGGGCCATCATATCTCAGAGGCGCTGCTTAAGGAGACCAGCAACGGCCACGTGGGTATCAAACAGAAGGAAAACATTCTTGCCAAGACATGCTCTGATGTGGCAGAACTTGGGTCAGAGTTCAAATGAGTGACTAGTAGTGGATCTTCTCTTCATAGATAGGTGGAACACCCTTGTCCATGTCCCAGTGGATCTTGTTCTTCTCATCCAACCACGCATCTTCGTCGGTGATGGCGATCACCCGCGAGGTATGCTTTACCTCCTGCTTGCTCACGCCGAGTTGATCGCGAGGGATCCAAAGAAGAGGTGGCTGGGAGGTGATGGAGGGGTGGAAATATGCGTCGCGTTCAACTTCGGGGGTATAAGTTGTGATAGCCGAGGCATTGGGGACAAACCGCCGGAGATGGGTGTAGCTATCGTACTTGTCTGGGCGCAGCCACTTGGTCAAGAAGTTTGCCTTTGGCTCCGGAGCTGGTCCGGTGAGGCCCTTTTCAGCCGAATCAACGTTAGTAACATCGTTGCCGATGCCCTCCTTTCCAGGGACACTGGCGCCGGCATCATCTGATTGCTCGCCCTTCTCCTGCATCAGAAGGGCTTCCTCCTCTGTTTCCAGATTCTTTGGGATATAGTTGATGAGAGGATCCAGCGCTTGATTCAGAGAAACATGGTAGATGACCATGACAACAAGGGAGATGATCATGAGGATGAGAGGACCGAGAGCAATTCGGCGAGCACCGGTTGCAATGGCGAAGAGACCGATGAGACAAACGTTGAGCAGGTAGCAGCCGACAGTGATATGCTGCAAGGCGCGTGTATAGGCTTTGCCCTGAGTGTCAATGTCCGCATTGGACACATACAACATGTTGTACCGGTAAGCGAAGTAGAACAGGTACAGACCAATGGTCGCGAACCCGAGCACCAAGGGAGCGATACACGAGTAGGTGATGGCTATTCACAAACAGGCGCAATTAGCCACATTCCATATCGAAACGTGAATAGAGTACTTACCGACGACTACCAGGAAGGTGAATGCAGGGTATACCGTTCCCCAGCCTAGACCAGAAAGTGAGGACCAACGAGTGAACATCTTACGGGGGGTATTGTCCAACAATGTGCCCAGAACCTTGCCCAGGATTAAACCGGAAATCTGAAGAAGCGCACCAGCGCTGAACGACAACCCCTGCAAGATGATGTAAGAGATGTAGAAGTTGGAAGCCTGTGGGATCTTCTTGGCCAGGAGCGATGCAGCAGATGTCGGATTGTTGATGATATCCGAGACCACACTCGAAGCTGACGATGCAACAGTGACAACCAGGAATGTTTGGACGACTTGAAACGTGAAGTAGAAGTTCTGGGTGGTCAGCTCGACAGCCGCAGCGGTCGGAGCACCACCAAGCTTGGCCATCACTAGAACAATAATGAGCGATTATTCAGAATTGAACTCGTTGTCGAAGGAACTTACATCGCAGGATAATTGGCAACAGAGCCATCAGCACGGACTGCAAGATAGTAGGCAGAAGACCAGTGATGACACCTCGGATCCAGCTTGGGACATCGTTGATAAAGCGAAGAAAAGGGACCTTCTCGGTCAAGAAAGTAATGTTCGAAATGGAACCAACCACGGCCGTGGGAATTGCCCAGAAGACGATGAGGGCGACAACGAATGCGATAGTTGCGAAGTACCGAATGACGCGTTCCCACCATCGAATACGGAGGTTAGACCAGATAACCTGAGTGGGCTCCAGACCGATGTAGCGGGGCGCCATGTGCAGAGGCAGATTGTGGGCCACTGTAATCGCATGTTAGACCAATCTTGCGACACCATTATGGCAGATATTAAATGGAGCACAGCGAACAAACATACCGGACTGATAGGCAGACTGAGCATCTGCCTGATGATAGAATTCAACAAAAACCGAGGAAACCAACTTTGCGTCGCCAGCTCGGTGCTTGGCCTGCAGCTCTTCGATCTCAGGAGTCAAGCGCTCAATTTCGGATCGGGCCCAATTGATCGTATCAACCTTCTTTCCAATGAGTAGTTTGAGTCTATGCGTGGGCCTCTCGGACGGTTTAATCCAGCGGGCTGCAACTGAGCCCGACTCGTCATTGGGCTCTTCGCTGGGGGTCGGGGGGCCGTCTTCAACAGAGCCCTGTTTCTTCATGGCCTTGAGGCGTGCCTTGTTCGCGAGAGTGATAAGCTTGGTTTCCGCAGCTTCGAGCTTCATGGCAGCATCATCACGTTCTTTCACTTTGTCGTCCAATTCGGACGTATCGGTAGTGATCCAGACATTCTTCACTTTGTCAGTACCGAACATTTTGCGAATCTTGTCACGATTGAGATAGTCCTCAGTAACAGCGGTGAACAACACGGTCCGAGACGAAAGCCGACTGGCGTATGCTGGGGAAAGGGCGTAGGCGTGGCGCAAATTGATATAAAAGATACTTTCACGTGTAACGGTGTACATGACAAATCCTTAAGAGAGCGATATGTAAGATTAAATGAACATGGAAGAGCTCACCCAAAACTTACCAAGGAAGAGCCATGCGACAAAGGCGTGCGCGAAGTAACGCTCGTACTTGCTTTCTTCGACGTTGGACATGCTCAGAATATTCAATTGTAAATTACCCCCACCGCCAGTTGCATTGATGGGAAACAAGATAGGGAACGTCATGCACGCGCCCACGAAGCATATCATGGATACCAATTTAAGGAAGCGAATCAGGAGGTAAGCGTCCATCGAATGGTGTTGCAGCACGTATTCATCAGGCAATTTGTACATGTCAATGATCCAACCCCATGGGGTAGTAGAGGTGGGAGGAGTACGCTCCCAAGATTGCAAGGTTCCTAGGTATGTTCGCGGCATATACGTCCGGCGCTGACTGCGACGAAGAATCAGGAAGATCAGAACCATCACTCCTGCCGATATCAAGGCCGGTACAAGAGTTGAGACGAGTGCCGATGCCGTTGGTGGAGTATTGCTGGGGTCATCACTGTCATCCTGCGTGTTGTTAGATGTGCCCACGGCCCAGAGCCGATCAATTTGATCGTTAGCAAGTCGCAACTCACCCGTCGGACGAGATGATGGAGGCCCCTCAGGCCAACATCGGAGAACGCCATTACGGCTGGGTATAATTTCTCGTTCCAATGTTGCCCTCGTTGAAGCGCCCTCGAATTGATGTTGATTCAGGGGATAGCGCAGTGCGGAAGATGCGATAGGCAACTCGCTGCGGGTTTTGGCCGCGATTGAATGAAAGATCGTCGATATGAGAATCGAGTTGGGATGAGAATTTTGGGAGGGAAAGAAAAATGAAAAATAAGCAAGGTGGATAATGTCTAGAAAAAGATAAGCGAAAGAAGAGAGGGACGACTGTAGTTAGTGTATCAGCCCAGCTGGAGAAAGGGAGATTAGAAAAGAATGATACAAGAGAACCCAAGGGTATGGATTCAAGGAGGGGCTGATTTTAGTTTTTGTTTTTTTGTTTTTATTTTTTTTAGAGTTATTATTATTTTTTTCTTGATTTTCGTTTCCTTTCCTGGTTACGGTGATCTTTGGTCAGGAAAGTCAAAGACGAGAAGGCATGCCAATTGGACTCCCAAGAATGAGAAAATCAATCGGGTGGTTCTTCGGGAGGGAGGAGACACTTACGTAGATGCCCCAAGCTGAATATGCTTTGTACCTTGGGCACAGAGCTTTACCGGGGAATCGTTGGTAACTAGCGACAGGAGTCGTGGGACCAATGCACACCAGAGCCAGTCAGCACCATAACCTGCGACGAGTGAAACATGGATCTGAGATGCGATCGCGAGGCAAGCGGGAACTTCACTGATCATAAGTAACCGATCAACTCGTAGCGCTAATTTAAAATTAAATAATTTTCAAGGCTAAGAACTCTTTGTGGGTTTCCTCATGATTCTAATTTTACGGTACCACAACAACCTGTTTAGCCATAAACTGTCCTCTCAAAAGAGAAATAGCATCAGCTCAATTCAATGTGGGATGGAGAAGAATAATGTCAATGTGCGGCGTATAATAGGACAGATGATACTCCGTACAGATTCTGTAGTAGCAATCAAACAATGTAGAACTTGAATATGACCGAAGTCAGGATCCCAATGATGCCACTGACGGAAACCTTGAAACCTCACCAGATAAGAGCAGCGGGACTAACGTTTTTTGGGTTACGAGAGTGGATGACTTGGCTCAATAGACCACTGTTAGCGTCAAAAGAAAACTCTCTGTGATTTTCTCGTTTTTCCTGTCATAATTGTCCACCCTTTCTGTGTCAATCCCATACAGAGTATACTCCGTATCATTGTGGCAACACCTCCTGACTCAGGTTCCCAGGTACAGTTCATCACCCCAAAGTATATCCATGGGTACCTCAACTACAGCTGGGCCAACCTTACGTATTTATGGACCCCGGCATCGAGGAACGGGTACCTGTTCCTGTACCTTACCGTACTGATACCGCTGCCTAGTAGCACAACCTCAAGGAAGCCGTTGTATGTACATGTACAAGCCATGGTATGTTACTGTAAATTAGTCCAGTACCTGAAGTGAAGACAATTTGAAACACATCCATTAAAGGAGGCTTCAGTCGCTTCAGTTCCTCAACACCTTTCCCTTATTTTGTCCTGGGGGTTCTTTTTCCGAAACACTTCCCACAACACGGTATGGGCACCGTACACTGGTGTAATCTGGTGTAATACAACTCGAGAAATCTACGATGGAGGTGTGGCTAGTGCTGCTGCCTGTTTGCGTTTTGCCACTGGCCTAAGCTGCGCCGATCCAACCAAACCTGTTGCTGATCAACACCCTCCCGTGTCTGCACCAGCCACACGAATTAAAACCCTACTACTACCAGCATGAAGTCATCCTCTCCCGACCGAGTATCCCCGTCCGTGGGGTTACGACTATCATTACCGATAACTGAATCAAAAACTTACAAGATAGAACATTCATGGGCAATTAAAACCAGTTGCCTCAGAAACTTTACAGCCCTATCATGGCATCACCACCCTCAACAATCGTTCATGCCTAGTGCGAACCACCAAGGCCTTATGGGTACGATGTTGCTCGCTACCCAGTAACGACCATGAACAGGTCCACAGCATGGTCCACGCTGCTTCTGACGCTTACACGTTCATGGCCTTACCGTGTGACCTATCGTGGGTCCACTTCCTGATCTGGCATTGTTTCTCGGATGTACCGATCGGTCAAGCCACACCTCCAGCCTGGTTAAGGTTGCGTTTGGAACGTCATCTGCCACAGCCACACGGTTTACATATGTGTTCGGTGTAGGTAGATCATCGTGATATCATCTTGGGACGAGGATCCTAGATTGGTTGTGGTTGTAGGGGTTCGACGGGGGGTTGGTTCGCTGCTTTGATTTGCTAGAGATTAGTCGTTGCCTTCTATAGAAGGTAGGAGAGTCGAGGAGTGGGATTGGTGGCTGTCTTTCACTGCCTGGTTGCTGGATTTGGTATGGAGTAAAGCTTATGGAATACACAAGAAGTGATCTGATCCATGGAGACGAGTTGTATGGGAAGGCAAGAATTTGCTGCACACAGGAAGAGATGGGGTGACTGCCAAGGGTTCGCAATGAAATTACTGGGACCGACTGTGGTCTGATTGGTTCAGGATATATATATTTCCTTTTCGAACCGGGTCTCCTACTACTAGTAGTATTGGGGTAGCTAGTCTTGAACTTGCAAGGTGAAGGACGGGTGTTACTACCATCGGGACCCAGAGCTTCCCTGATATACTTCTCAACAGCCATGAGAATCCTGTGCGGTGTGATGGCATTCCGGTCTCTATACTAAGAAGACAAGTCGGTCACAATAGACGTCTCTGCAGCTGAGTGCTTCGAGTTCTTCTTAGAAAGCATGGTATATCTTTAACGAGAGTAAGCATAATGTACATAAAACACCCCACTGTCTCCTATCCCTTGCGAGAGAAAGTCTAGTTCGTACTGGCCTCTGGTCGGTATGCGTAAGATAATACACGTCCCATAGTTATTAGTTGCAGGGGATTTGGGAGCCGTACAGAGGGAAAGTGACAGCTTGGCACCTGCCCCTGTGTCAGCTGTAGTATATACAAGAAATTAAATCCAAGAATCAAATGCTTAGATGAGATTGGCGCACGGCTGCCTGCAAACCGTCGAAAAGTTGTCGCGTCCTGAGAGGAAGTCAGAAGAGTAAATGTGCATGAACAAAATAGTAGCCCGGGTTGGATGTAGCTCAGAGTTCTTCCTGGACCTCTGGCACAGAGCTGTACAATTCTCTTTCAAATACATCGATCCCCCGGATCGGTGGAGTGAGCATCAGGAGGCTGAAAAGAATTTCAGTGAAAAGGAACTGAAGTTCTGGTCGAAGCCGCTTGTACAATTTCAACAGCTCGCTCGTGGACCAGCTTCTCTCAGGTTCCTGTAGATCGGCTTCATATCCTTCGAGAAGGAGGAGCCACACGAAGGACTCGCATGCGGGAAACCTATCGAGTTCACGGTCTTTCGCAGTCGCGCGTAGATGGTCGAGAAAGCGGCCGGTTTTGTTGGGAGAACCCTGGAAATCCCAGAGGGCGGCTGTGATGTATATCAGAGCCGCAGTACGCGTGAGCTCCTGCGTCGGCGCATTCTTCGTTATAATGTATATGCGTGACTGATGTGGAACATGAGAAGGACGAGGTCCGCTGGACAGCAACGGAAACAAAGGGCTATCCATTTGAAATGCAGAGCGACGCTGGGGAACTGATGACAAATACGCATCGGAACTATGTTCTAGCATTAAGTCTTCTGCTCCTCGAAGGAACGTGACCAACCATTGCTGGCCATCTTCGGAAACTGCTGGATGAAGCGGCATCAACATAAATTGCACATAATGCAAGAATGCTTCAGCAACACAATGAGATCCCGATCTGGAACGGAGGATCTGGACAGCCTGGTCTACGTATCCTCTGGCGAGCTGCCTGCTGCCAAATCTTTCTTCCTGTATTGCCATCCCCGTCAAAGCCATTGCTAGACTATCAGTGTCGATCTCCATGCCGCCCTTCATCACCTGTTCAATGCCCTTTGTGGCTCTCCCTAAGTGCTGTTCCACCTCAGGGCTCCACTTTAATCCATATGCGTGTGCCCTCCAACGAGCGCAGTACGCAAGGACAACAGACTGAAAAGGCAGGGGATGGTTGAGGACCGCCCGGAAGACTTGGTCTTTGATTAGTCTAGGCTCACCTGACCAGTATGTCAACCTGTTTGTCCAACAGTCCATTAATATGAAATCCTCTCTTGTGCAGGCTACGGGCAAGCTATCAAAAGGATCTTTTCTGGAGGCGTCAAGTAGGGTGACTGGCGAAACAGAATAGAAGGCAGGTGCAGAGCTTTGGGGCCCGACTGGTATCTGAAACGCCTCTGGGTGTTAGTAAGGCAATTGACTGTGCTGAAGCTCCAATTACGTACTGAGACCTCTTTAGGGACAATTCCATCCTCAGATCGCTTGTATTCAACGACTTCATTGTCATCGCCACTCAGTAATAACTTTTTCTGCTGCCAAGAGAGATAGCGAAGAGGGCGATGAACTCTCTTATCAGAGTCGCTCCGAGGATGCGAGTGTTTAAGTTGTTTTCGTTTCTCCTGAACATGATGGCGCATAACATGTGCTCGCTTTTCTCGGGAAGAAGAGTTTGAATCGACAAAATAGAAAACTTGATTCTTAGATGGGTCATCTGAGGTAGGTAGGTGCCTTCGCCTTTTGACCTTCACTGGAAGTTGACCGGCATTCTGCGGAGTCGCTGTTGCGAAACTTTGATCAGCTCGCGAGCGAAGAAAAGGAAATAGAAACTTGGATAAGAACGCCAACCTTGTTGTTCTGAGCCGGTAGAGAAGTCTTGCGGCGCTGAGCTTGGATCGGAATGTGCCAAATTAACCAAAGGGGGAGTGCCCACGGACATTGCGAGCCGCCTAGTGGCAGTGGACTCGAGCAATCTGACTGACGGGACAAAAGCTAAACCTCCTTAGAGGTGCATACCGGACAAGAGCTTTACCAGAAAACCCCCATAGATTGAACCAATTTGACGGAGGAGTTCATTGCAAAGTTGCGGTCGGGGAAGAGAATGACGATTGACGATCAAGATGCGCCGAAGGAATCAGCCATAGTCATGCTTATCAACGCCCGGCGTCGAATGACCCCGGTACGGTTCTTATTAGGGATGAGAAGCAGTGGGGTCGGTACTGAGCAAAAGGTCTCGTTGGCGCAGCCCCGAAAGTTAGATTCCCAGAATCATCTTTCATTGGCCAAAAGAAGCTTGGGCCCTCCCAAATAAGTACCTTCGTGGTTTCCCATTGGTAGGGGAAAGGAAAGACTTTAAGAAGTCCTGGACCTAGCCGCTGTCGGCGTCTGGCTTGGCAAGGATCCGCTTCCTTCTTCGCCAACAGGCATGAAGACCTTTCTCCTGAATTGGCTAGTCTGAGGATATTGAGTCATGGACGGTCCTGTTTGGGAAATGGATGAGATAAGCATTCTGAAAAACCACTTTACACGTCGGACTGCAATAACATTTCTCCGACGCGTTCGCGTTTCCAACGCGTTTCTGCAAAAAGAAAGTTATTATTGCTCCTTTGATCCACACACACTGCCAGGGCAACTTGAATATACCCCCCCCCTCCTGTCACTCTCACCCATAATTTACCCAATTGATCAAGGAACATTCATCCTGTCACGCAAGAAGGGGTACGTTCAATTAGCTCTTTCGACCCGACTGTATAGCGGCCTTGCTCTGGCTGCCCTTCACCATGTCGTCCCTTTTCGACGCCGTTCTTCAATCCGAGCTGGACTCGAACGTCGGCTCTCGCGACCATCGTCTGCACTCAGATCAACTTCCCAGCTCTAGGCCACATCCGCCCTCGGAAAGTAATGGCCCTATGAGTGATATGCACGCTTTCCCTGACGATCAAGTCGTTGAGTCGAATTCGTCGACCGTGACCCGCCGCCGAAACCCATATGTAAAGCCTCCTCCTCCCTTGGTCGATGTGGCAGGCGAAAAAGTACAGCAGGCCTTTGAGGAATTGCTTGAGACTTACCGGGAGGAACCTACATGGTCTGCGCCGCCTCCGTCTTCCGAAATCCTCAGCGACAAATACTACATTGCTCAAATCCATGGCATGAACAAGCATTCGCTGTCTACACTATATGTGGATTTCACCCACCTGACATCACTGGATAACCCCATCCTAGCAGACGCCATTGTCAACCAATTCTACCGATTCCATCCGTTCCTCACCAAGGGACTGCACAATCTCATTGCGAAATATGAGCCCGACTTTTATACGCACCATCGCAAAGTTGACAAGGTGAACTCAGATGCCAGCACGTCGATGATGGGAGGCAATTCGAGCGTTGGCATCTCCGACAAACATGAGATGGGAGAATACGTCCAGGAGAGGACACGTCACCAGCAGACAGACAAATTGTTCTCTCTCGCTTTCTATAATTTGCCTCTTGTCTCACGTTTGCGCCAACTCCGAACCTCACAGATCGGAAAATTGCTCTCCATCTCTGGCACTGTCACGCGGACGTCTGAGATTCGTCCGGAGTTGTCTCTAGGTACTTTTATCTGTGAGAACTGCAAAACGGTGTGCCCCGATGTTGAACAGACTTTCAAGTATACAGAGCCTTCGGAATGCCCGAACCAGTCTTGCGGAAACCGCTCTGGTTGGCGTCTAGACATTGGGAAGAGCACTTTTGTTGATTGGCAGAAGGTGAAACTACAGGAATCATCACATGAGATCCCCACTGGCAGCATGCCCCGTACTATGGATGTCATACTTCGTGGTGAGATGGTCGATCGTGCCAAGGCTGGCGAGCGGTGTATCTTCACTGGCACTTTGATTGTTGTTCCCGACGTCAGCCAACTAGGACTGCCCGGCGTGCGACCTGAGGCTGTCCGTGATGACTCTGCATTCCGCAGCGGAGATGTTGGTGGTGGGGGACTCACTGGTCTGAAGGCTCTTGGTGCGAGGGACTTGACCTACCGTCTCGCCTTCCTCGCTTGTATGGTCACCCCAGACACCACTACTCCTGGTCAGCAAACCAATCAGCACTTGAATGGGCAGTCTCATAACATTCTCGCTTCCCTCAACCAACTCACTGAGCCTGAAGACAACGAGGACAAAGCCCAGGAGGCGTTTCTTCACACCTTAACCCCATACGAAGTGGAGGACCTAAAAGGACTCGTTCATTCGGATTATATCTATTCTCGGCTCGTGGACTCCATCGCTCCCATGATTTATGGCCACCGTCAGATCAAAAAGGGCTTGCTTCTGCAACTAATTGGCGGAGTCAGCAAACATACAGCACAGGAGAACATGCAGCTCCGTGGTGATATCAACGTATGCATAGTTGGTGATCCTTCAACAAGCAAAAGTCAATTCTTAAAGTAGGTATTCAGGGTGTATTGTATAGGAACGGGCAGCTGACTGTAATTCTAGATACATTTGCTCTTTGCATCCTCGCGCGGTCTACACAAGTGGAAAAGCCTCGTCAGCCGCTGGTCTGACTGCTTCGGTTGTGAAGGATGCCGAGACCGGTGAATTCACCATTGAGGCCGGTGCCCTGATGCTTGCGGTAGGCGTTTCCCTCAGTCCTTCACTTTCTCTAAACGCAGCTGACGATTGTTTGATACATAGAATGGTGGTGGCATCTGTGCTATTGACGAATTCGATAAGATGGACATCAGTGATCAAGTTGCTATCCACGAAGCTATGGAACAGCAGACGATCTCGATCGCGAAGGCAGGAATCCATACGACTCTCAACGCACGTGCATCTATCCTCGCCGCAGCTAATCCTATTGGTGGACGATACAACCCCAAGGCCACCCTGCGAGCCAATCTCAACTTCAGTGCTCCCATTATGAGTAGATTCGATTTGTTCTTCGTAATCCGAGATGAGCCCAATGAAACTGTCGATCGCAACTTGGCCGACCATATCGTCAACGTACACATGAACCGCGACGAAGCCGTTCAGCCGGAGTTGAGTACCGAACAGTTACAGCGCTATATTCGATTCGCCCGGACATTCAGGCCAGTCTTCACTGATGAGGCCAAGGCTTTGTTGGTTGAGAAATACAAGGAGCTCCGTTCTAATGACTCCCAAGGCGGCAATGGCAGGTCTTCGTACCGCATCACCGTGCGCCAGCTGGAGTCTTTGGTTCGTCTTTCCGAAGCTGTTGCCAAGGCTAACTGTGTCGAGGAGATCGTACCGAGGTTCGTGCAAGAAGCGTATGATCTTCTCCGGCAGAGTATTGTCACGGTTGAAAAGGATGATGTCGAAGTCGATGACGATGAAGAACTTGTCAACGCGGCGGCACGTGATGAGGATCACGAAATGGGCGACGGCGAACGTGACCGAGAAGGCGACAGCCCTATGCGTGACGATGTGGAAGAGCAGCCAGCGCCATCGCGCCCAAGGACTAAGATCACCTTCGATAAATATATGAAGATTCTGAACCTCGTTGTCCGCCGAGTCAACGAGGATGAGTCTACCTCTGGTGAGGGTGTAGAGGAGGAGGATCTCATTGTCTGGTACTTGGAGCAAATTGAATCTGAGCTGGAGAACGAGGAAGATCTGCAACGAGAGCGCAGTTTGGCTGTGAAGGTTTTGAAGAGAATGGTCAAGGTTTGTTCCTCTATACAGCCCTGCCTGGTTGATTTGCCTGGCTAACCGTTTATCTCAGGACAACATCCTCATGCCCATTCGGGGAGAAGGCTTGGTTGATGCAGCCGATGGAGACCCAGAGATCTCCCACCGCACCGTTTACGTTTTGCATCCCAACTGTGCGGTGGATGACATTGTGCTCCCGGATCCTAAGAGCAAACGGTGATGATAATAAGCATATAAGACGGAGTAATACTGATTACGAGTTATGAGGTGTGCTTGTGCATTGTTATTTGGGTTAGATGTGGATATCTCGGATTAGATTAATAGTTCGGCGTCACTTTTCAGCGCAAACGAACCCTGCCATCTGCCATTATTTTTGTAATCTTTTGTATCCTAATACGCTTACTATATAGGCGACATGCCCATCTTATTTTCGTATCATCTATGCTGAACCAGCCGCATTGGGAAATTGTTTTTGATTCCATTGAGCTTGCCACAAATCTGCTCGCCCTGGGCTGCCGTCGGACACGTGCCGTATTCCTGAAAAGACAGTTTCGAAGGGGGCAACTAGTAATCAACTTTGTGCATCATACTGCCGCACAAAGAGTGCGGCAAAGCGCGAATAGAAAAGCAGAAAGTTAAGAGTTCCATAACAATAGGTACTACTAAGATATATATTCTTTGCATACTTAGGTTATATCCTTCCCACTCAACGACAGCACCTGCTCCAAACGTATACTTTTAATATCTAACACTCCCATCCTAGATATATATATATGTGTAAGGCGAGAAGACCAAAACCACAAAATCTACTCTGCATACCCCGAACAGCACTAACACAGTGACATGATCCCCCGACGAACGGACACACACGTGAGAATCAAACACGGACATTCCCTTCAGCGGTAACCCGCGGGGCCAAATCTAAATCATACGCATAATCCTCTATTTCAATCCATGGTGGGGGAGGGAGGGATGTAATATTAGCCTTTTAGGTTGGCGCGCGGGGGTTCAACTGCCATCAAGCTCGTGCTGTTTCGGTAGTTTCACTGATCTGACATGAGGGACTACAAGATGGCTAACCGAATTAGGGTACACTACATTACGACTCATGGGGAAGGTCTGTGGGCAAATAACGTTGGTAGGGAGTGTTGTTTGTTTGTGGTTATGCCTGTGCTAGGACCTCACAGGCTATTACTGTATTTGTTAAGGATTGACTGGGCTGCTGCACTTGTACTGAGATTCATAACGTCCTCTCTTTGCTCTTTGCTCTTTTTTTTTTTTTTTTTTTTTTTTTTTTTTTTTTTTTTTTTTTTTTTTTTTTTTTTTTTTTTTTTTTTTATAATCAAATTGATATTTCATTAGACAATAGGAATATCAGCATTAGTCGTGCATAAACTAATCTCCAGAGATAGTACGGCATACGGAGTACACCGGAGTCCACATCCCCCCCCCTCCCCCCGTATTCCCCGACAATTCAATACCCCGTAAACAGAGTAAACAGAGGTAAACCGTAAACTGCAAACCTCGGCAAAAACACTATCTATCCACTATCCCAGACACAGTAAGACTCTGCTCTTCCTCTCAGCCTAAGCGACTCATTCGCCACGAGCACCAGTCACGAATCGATCCCGTAGGATTACGCATTGACGCAGGAAATTGCCTGTTTAGGAAGTCAGTACTTTTTGCCTTGCATTAGTTTCGTAACTTCTGTTTCGGGGGGAAGAAGGGTCGGGGATATGACTCGTTGATGTGCACTGGGTTTGGGTTTGAGATCTATTCTATGGACTCTGGAGTGAGGGTGTTTGTAGTCTTGGATTTGATTCTGCTAGGATATCTGCAATCTAATAGGCAAGGTGGCGTGCTTCGGTTTGTTGGTTTGTCTGGACAAAAGATTGAATGGAGTACTACTGTTTATATTATAGATTCTTTGCTGGGATTGTTGATTTGATTTTTGTAGATGGATGTGTATACTATACTTGCAGTGTATTTATTGTAAAGACTGGCAAACTGGCAGGAATCGAACATGCCCGCGGCAGGCCATCCCTGACGAGGATAAACACGCAGCCGAGCTTCCCCCCGACGCCGGTCGACGAAAGGGGGTGGGCAGACGAGCCTATCACGTCCAACAGACGGCTTCCCTTCATCCTGCGTGTATGGTATGTATGGTATGGTCAGGGTACTTTTGGAACTTTGTCCACAGGCAGATCGTGTAATACTAGTCGATGCATGAATTCCTTATGTTATGCTATGTATGTACTTCTGATTTTTGGACTGTGCAGATCAGATCAACAATATACTTGTCAAGTAGAAAGAAAAACAATATGAGGTCAAATGCCAATGCGAACGCCGCGCTCTCCAGTCCGATATGCTAAACATGTTCGTCACGAACGAATGGATGTCGATGGTAGAAATTATCAATCGCTCAGAGAGACCAAGGAGAGACTAAACAAGACAAGGAAAAAAAAAAAAAAAGTAGAGAGTGATTCTCAAAACCTCAATGAAGGGAGGGGTTAGGTATCATCGCTAAAACAACTCGAATCAAAGATGCCGCTCCAAGGCACGCTCTGCGGCGTAGTATCCGCGGAGACGATTATGCCGCCGCTGCGTATTGCATCGCAACACGGTATGTAGTGTCTAAGCCCTCATCATCATTCGTCGGGCTCGGAACGTAGATAAGTCAATCGATTCTTCGGATTCCGTCCCGTCGTCCACCTCGATCGCTCCGATATCTGATGTCGGCACCTTGTTGCTCCCGGGGCTAACTGTCAACTGTATAGATTCCACGTGTGGAGCCTCGTTCTCCTTCGCGGCACGTTCCTTTTCCTGTTCCTCCGTGAGACGTCGCACTTCACCCGTGGCCAGTTCGAGCAGCGCTTTGAATTTATCCAGCACCCCCTGTAGTTCTTCCGAGCAGTCGCCCACCCGGAGGAACTGGTAAGCCGCCGTCTCACACAAACTATGAGCCAACTCCAACTGTCGATCTGCCATCTCAAAGGGGGAATTCTTCGCCATCACCCGGGCCTGCGGCGGAGGCCCCCGATTCCGGGTGCTGCGGATCTGGGACAGCAACTGATCATCAGAACCATCCGCGGAAGGAGGAAGCGGCGGGCTGTTCATGCGCGAGGGTTTGTTCAGAGCACTACTACGCATGGCGCCCATCTGGGACATCTTTCCCCTCCGAATGTTGTTTCTGGCCGTCCCGATAACCCGCACCATTTCCTCCAGCGACTTCTGCGTCTCCCCGTCGTAATGGATCACTAGGTTGTATCGGGTGCTGACAAAAGGGTTCTCCTCGGAGGCCACGGAGGGGGCTTCGTCCGTGCCACGCTTTCGAGGGTTCGGGGCCGGGGTCGACGGGTCCTGGGGGGCGGGCTGGGGGGTGTCGGAGTCTTTCTGGGTCGGTGCATCTACGGGGGGCGGCGATTGTGTGACGGCATTCCGCAGGTCGTCGGTCCGGATGGAGCACACGGAGCTATTCTTGCGTCGACGCGGTCTCCCCGGTGTGACGGCGAGTTTCTTGTACGCCTCGGCATATTCGGCATGTTTGGCGGCGGTGTGGGTGGCCAGATCAGAGATCCGGGTAATCCATGTGGGTAAATTATCGGAGAGGTGGGAGAAAGCCCCCAAGGCGTCCATTGCACCAGCGGGCATGGGGGAATTGTTCGCTCAGGGTGCGTCTGACAAGGGTAAAATATGCGGTCGATTGATGGTGTCGAAGATATCCCAACGGGGAAGAATATGGCTGGTAAAACCGGGGGTTAAAGAAGAAAAGTCGTGCCGTCGTTCAAGTCGTCAGTCGTCCTAAAGATGTGGAGGATCTGGGGTATAGAAGTCGAGAATCCCGGCAGCCGTAGCGGCATTTGTCACCCGCTTTGGGTCGTAACTACAGTTCCATGGAATGTTGAAGCGTATCTATGAGCCAGGGAGACTAAACTGAGTCACTGGTTGGGAACAAATTGAAGGAGGGGGAATCGAGAGCGAAGTGGTAGAATTTCGAATGGAATTGAGGGAGAGACTAGCTAAAAGAACATAAAGAAAAGAAGGAATCGAAGGGAAAGGAAAGAAATGCGACCGGACGGGACGAGCGAGACTTCAGAGGGAGCCAAAGTGGAGACCCAGTCGTTCGTAGCGGATAATACGACGGACTAAGGTACGAGGTGTACACACGGTATCATGATACGTCCACATTACCGTACCTATCGGCCTCCACAAGAAACAGGCGACGTCCCCGAAATGACTGAGTGAAGCCCGAGCGTGGGTCCAGCCATGCGAATTGCAGCAGCAGCAAGCAATATCGATCCCGTCTGGAATGTGAATCTATTGATGGACCTATCGTACCTATCGTACCTGTCTTTTGATCCCCTCATCGCTGACCGTTCTCACCCACTATCCTGCTAGTGATATGACCATGGACTGCAGAATAACCCTGATTCAGTCGTGGGTCGGTTGGCAGTCTCCACCCTCGGTAAGTGATCGGGGATGGGGGTCTGACCGTACCGTACCAAACCTACCCAGGGCACGACGGCCCCTCCCGTTTCGTTACTGTCCAATAGTCGAGGCCTGACCGGCGGGACCAGAACTTCAGGCATCCACACCCTTTCCTCCTTGGCACGTCGATGAATCCCTGGTCGTTGGTCCATTATTATCATTCTTTAAACATCGTTCGATTTCCTGAACAGTCATCCTCACACCCTTGCAATGCGACCCGGATCCTCGAAAGGAGCGGTGAAGAACCCCTCGTGGACATCTTACTTATGCATCTAGACAGTTCTTGAGAAAGACATGCAGATGGCGTCGGGATCGGTCCTCCCGGGCTGGAGGGGTTGACCAAAGTCGTCGTACAAAATTCGATCCCCGGTTACCTCCGTGCGACAGGGACTGACTTCGAGATGCTTTGGAAAGGTCCTGGAAGATCGGAAAGCCTTTTGTGTTCTAGAAAACGGGTGTCACTAGAAATGCCACGGGGAAATTAAAAAATTCCCAAGAAAAAAAAAAGGGGGGGGGAAGGAGTGATCTCTCACACCAGAGTCTCCTGTTAAGGTTCTTCTCCCGCCATGAAACAAAGAATATCACCACTGATTCAGGTACATGTCGATAATATTATATCAGCATATGTTATGATCCACACTGAACGGCAAGCCCGTTAGACTAACCACAGTTGCACTCGGAAAAGTGATTAATTAAAGTATGTACGTACGTAACTCTACTAAGTGGCAGGTCTGGAGCAAGAAACCCGAGGCAGCCAATTGAAAGACAGTGGCATGGATGTTCTCAACGGCTTCTTTACCCAAGTAAGCCCTTAGACGTAACGGCTATTTAGAACGACGGCAACGAATGCCATGTTGGGCGTAAGTTCCCGACGTTTCCGTCTCCGCTTTCAAAGGTCGCCTGGCGATCGTCGTGCAATCATTTCACATGGGGCAACAGATGAAAGCGACGAGCAAGGCAAAGGAATCGATATCCTGGTTATAATCGCAAAGATGTCTGTTCATGGCCGACGGGAACCAAAACACGCCGTTGCCAAGCGCTCTCCCCAAGTTGGCACTAATTCCAAGGCAATGGCTTGCAACCCATCCTACCTGCCTTCCCTCGCCAGTATTAGACGCACGTATGGCACGAGCGATTCCTAGTCGCAAGGTTCTTGGTTCGTTACGACGAACCGGTCACGGAGAATGGACGAGAATCTAGTCTCGGTCTACGACACGAATACATCAGACAATGGTGGTCTTACTGTGCTAGTGGCTCGGGTTCATGTTGATCAGTGACAACGCATCATCTTCTGTCTGTCACCTGCCATGTAAGCAATTGTCCACTTGGCAACACCGATCCCTCGCTGCTGCATACAGACGCAAATCCTGGATACGAACCATGAAGGTTAGGTAAACCAGTGCTGTTCTCAGCAACTGGACTCTGGGTGCATAATTACAACGAAGAACCAGATGAATTGCAAGCAATAACGCAGCGGACACTGTGTGTGCGCCGATGTAGTCGGGGAAATACGGCTTCTGAAGAGTATCTGTACAGAGTAGTCATTGGTCCTGCACCGTAGTGACAATATCCTCCATCTGCAATCATGTACGGAGCACCGGAGACCTTGGCTTTTTGCCACCGTCGTGAATGCAATGCCCTACATAGTTAGACCATTACGTTGCATGCGTAGCAGGGTTTATCGTGGGCGAATACGGTCGTACGGTCGTTCAATCAGTGGCTTGCCGCGGTTAAATCTTTTTCTGATAGTTTTGGTGAAATGTTCAGTTGACTATCTGACTTGTTAGAGTAAGTACAGCCAGGACAGTCCGCGGAAATATACAGTAGAAAAATCTACTATGCGGAGCAATTTACACAGTAAGGCATACTGAAGGTGTAAACCAGGTTCCTTCGTACAATAATGCATAGATGGTATTATATAATATCAGGACAGGTAACTATCTGTGTCGTGTACGAAGTTAGTACTATTATACTGCTTGGTCAACAACAATGTGCATGTGACCACGAGACTTTCAACAAACAAGCCAAGTACTATGCTGACTACTGCTCCTAATGGTGGTGTTCAGGGCAACCCTGGACTACGAAGTAGTACTACTACTAGTACTACTACTAGTAGTATGTAGTACGCACCTTGTGGCTGTGAATACGTGTCAGTTTTGTTGTCTGCATTCTGCAGGTTGCCCGTTCTTTTCTTTTTCTTCAGCCTTCGGAAGCTAAATCCGCAACCATGTGCAAAATAATCTTCTACTCCTGTTGTTGCTTACCTGCCTTTAGCTCTTGACTCAAGAGAGTGTAGAGGTAGGCCCTTGGTTCTAGACTACCCACCCAGTCATACGCTTCATGGCCATGATGCCTTCAACCAACTTGCCAGCAGGGTACAAAGCTTGTGATATCGCAGTAAACACATCCCACCCTGATTCTTGCTTTATTGTATGATTTTAATAATCTACCAGGTAGCTAACACTACATGGCGCATGGTGTACAGGCGGAGATTTCTACGCATGACCGCAGCGTGCATCCTATTGCGTCAACCGGAGACGACCTGAAGATGTACCTAGCTGGATAAAAGTCGATTCCAGGCGAGAAGCGACAAACCTGCAATATCTCAGCGAAACAGCATTGAGGCTTGCTGCAAAGTTGTCGCAATCTCTCATGCAGGTCTCGCCTCAGCTTCTCTATTGGAAATCGTCTTCCTGGCCCAAGCAACTCCTGCGTCTAGACCAACTTCAGCACAGAGTATACCGGAAAATGTGCCATCAACAGCTGTGATGTTGGGTATATAGAGGTGCTGCTCGTCGGCATAACAACTTCTCTATCCATCCTTCGATTTATCTACACAGTCCGGCTTAAGAATACTGGGCCTCTGCACAAGGTAAAAGAATTACAGAAGACTTTCAGGAATATCTCTAGCTGATTGCATATACCGGTCCAGTCCTTCCGATCACGACGTATACTTCGTTATCACACAGTTAACCACGAATCAGAATGGCTGAAGCTACCGGTAAGTGTACTTCTACCCACCTGGGGTACAACTACTTAGATGATCCAGGACAAACTTTCGACGCTGACCGCGGCCAATATTGGAGCGGCGAGATTGAAGCAGGCACTGCCAAGATCACTCGGTACCAAGATGGTAGACCTACGCGGTTTACCTTCAAGAAACCGTTCCAGAAGGCACCACATGTTCAGTTCACCCCTGACTTTGGGGATAACCCAGCCGCAGGATTCAAACAGTCTTGGCTTTACTTCCTGGGCCAGGGAAAGCCGGCGGTAGATAAGGAGGGCTTTACCGTGGGATGCTTTACGGACGCTAGACATGAGCTGACGTTCAGGTACACCGCCATTGAGATACGTGAGAGGTACTGAGTGCCTAGTAACTTTGGCTGTGGCATGTGTGATAGGGTCACCGGGAACGTTAATTGTCAATAGCCCAGTTATGTGAAGCATTCTATGAAGATACTATTTGGCTTTCGCATCTGTCCTGGCGTAATTCTTCCACGTTCAGTCGGACCCCCTTCACATATGTAGATGGAAAGATTCCTTAAACTATCAAGATGTGCCTTCTACATAAATACGCACTACGCTAACACGGAACCATTCTTCATAAAAAAGACCTGGTCGCTTCCTGGACTTTGGCTATAACCTAGCTAACATTACGACTTGCATCCGACAATGCTGAAGGCCCGAGATAGGAGAATAATCAGGTGCCTAAGCTCTGGATTTACGAGACTGATGTGACAGGGCATGGCCAGTGCAGATAATCACACTACCAAAAGAATCAATATTGATATAGAGAATTGGTTCAAGCGTGAGGACTTCATATCCTTGCAAGAAAGGTTCAATGATCGGCCAAATACTCTTCAATGGAAAGGATATATCAAATGTCATCATCTATATATACCACAAACACTTATCTCTCGTGGCACAAGAGCCTACGATCCTTCAGGGTCAGCGTTTCTTCCGTCTGCGTAACAATCTTTTCACTGACTATCGCAGGCACGATCCGAGATAACATTCTCCTTGGTATTGATCCCAGAACAAGAAGTGACAGTCAAGTCCACGCCGCCAAGGGCAGAGCTATGATTTCCGTTGCACATCGATTGGACACTGTGCAGAATGCCGATATAGCCTTCGTTTTAGATGAAGGTGATCAATTGTTAGACAAGGGCAGTCATCTAGAGCTTCTTAGGAAAGGAGAGGTCTACTATCAAATGGTACGTTCAAGAATATCAAGTTCTACATTTTAGTTTTATGGGTAACGTTATTTTAATGAAGGGGAAACAGTGTCAGAACCAAGCACTCGATTAGTAGTGCAGAGAACTTGGTAAGGAAGACTGGGTTATGGGATTTGGTATCATTTCGGCATGGTTAGTTTATGCACCTCGAGGATGAAACGTAGCTCATTTATACTTGATAGTGCAGTTTATTTCGAATGGTACGTTCGGTTTTTGGTCGGCCTCCTCGGTGTATTTTTGACGAGTGACGTCTGCTGCAAGAGCTTAGCTCATATGTGCCTTATACAGCATACCAATCTGGTGTTCAAAGTGACAGGTCATTGATGGTAATAAGCAAGAGCGGAATGTTACGCCGTGGGCTTCGTCTAAGGACTCTGTGACTGGTTAGCTATCCTGGTTAGATGAGACTTCCCACGATGACTAGAATTTACTAGTGATCGGTGATGATGGGTGACCGTGAGGTCCGAAACGATGCAAACCCAATCCGTGGGTATCAGCCTAAGATTCAAGAGCCAGGCCTATTGAGTACGTATATTTAATAGTTAGACAGTGTGAATGAGTTGACCTGGTAAAATCTACTATGAGCGTAGGAATTAAGTAACTGGTGAGGTTAACCACGAAGAACTAGAATAGGTACATGAATGAATGTCCTTATATATCCTCTCTCTTGGTATCCTTGAACCAAAAAGCCGAGTTTACCCTCGCAAAAATCGTAAAAGGGCTACAAAGATCCACGGGCGGGCAGATTTGGAGTTGGCTCATGATAGTACATCATCCGGTAAGAGATTCCAGGCTATGGCGGTCTTGGATTACCCGAGTAAGGGCAGCAATGCTAACTCTCTTCTCTCTACCCTCGGAGCTTGAAGACGATTATAAGTAGTGTTTCTATTCTGTGCAAGGCAAACTATCTATGAGCTTATTTCAACCCCCCAGACAACAGGAGACTCTGGCCCGTCATATACCCAGTAGTCACTAACATGGTGACTACATTGGCCGTCTCCTCCGGCGTACCCAGCCGGCCTAAAGGAATAGTCGCCACTGTGTCTTGAATTGCTGCAGCACTGGGGACCATGCCCGTATCACCTATCATAGCAGGCGCGACATCATTGACACTGATGTTGTATTCCGCCAGACGGGTGGCGAGATTCTTCATCATGCCGGTAAGCCCTCCCTTGGACGCAGCGTAGTCTGAGACAAGAGCATTAGAAATCACCGCATGTGAACAAGGATAAGAATATCAACTAACGACATCCATTGATTCCTCCCCCACAAGCAGCAATCGAAGACATGAACACGATCCGGCCCCATCGCTGCGCCTTCATATGCTCTACCACGCCCTTGACCAGAACAAAGGAAGCGCGAAGATTAATATTAAGCATGTAATCGAATTCCTCGAGCGGGATGTCCCATATATTAGTTATTCGTTTCCCGTAGCCAGCGTTTGAGATCAGGATGTCGGGTCTTTGGCCGTGTTGAGCGTCGGTCTCCTGGAATAGATTCTCGATTTGGTCGGCGGATCCAACATCGACTTTGTGGGTTGAAATGCGCAGCTTGTTCTCGGCGTATTTGGACTGTAGTTCTGTGACGAGTTCGTTTATCGATGTTGGATTAGTTGAGTATGTCAGTGCGAGGTGAACTCCACGTTCAGCTAGCTGGTGAGAGCATGCTGCCCCGATTCTAAAGCAGTGAACTTTTGTCAGCAGCTGGATATCTCATCGTGAACTGTGGGATGGTATGGGTACCCTCCTGATGCGCCCGTGACTAGGGCTAGGCGGCCGCGTATCTCATTTAGTGTCATCCTCTTATGAATATGGAATGCACGATGCCAATGGGACAGGGAAGTCTATTCTTTCTCACGCAAAGGTATGATATTGTGTAGTTTTAGGATGTCTACTTTAACCTCGGCTGCAACTCGCGGTGACCTCCACATGGTGAGAGCGGCCTTTGAATGAGAGCGCCAATAACGCCTAAGATAAAGCTACTATCGCTGATACCTCACCGAGCTAACGGATTTACTCCGCATATCGATCATGTCTCATGATGGGAACAGACGCAATCCGATTGTAGTAAGCTACTGGCTATCTGATCCACCATGGGCGGAGCTCCTCCCAAGACCCACTTAGTGCATCTTCGCGAGCTCCTCCTAGACTAGTTATACCGCTAGTAGTCAACCTTATACCCCGGAGTAAGATTCAATGTGCAACAGCACGTTGAGCCTTTTATCGCTCGTATCTGATAGCTTGGTATATGTTATCGCAAACAGACTTCTCGGGTGAATGATAGAAATTACCGTCGGCTATTGATCAGTCTGAGTCACTTCCACGATAATCTTTTTGTGAAAATAACGTTACAATGCTTGTGAGCAGGACGAAGGACAGAATACGACTAACCCCACCAACGTTCTTAGAAACAGATGCCAGTGATGTAACGGAAATCCTGGGCGGTGATGGAGATATCCCTCTCGTTGACGCCGGGCGCCCGGTCTATTAAAACGTGGAAAGGCAACACCACCAAGTGACGAGTATGAGAGCACCATATACTGAAATGGTGTAGGGCTAGATTGTAGTGTGTTAACCCGGTTAAAGAAGAACAAAATCCAATACATGCAACAGCATTAGTATGGAGGTCCATGAAAAAAAGCGTATCGAAACGATGAATTGGCCTATGCCAAACAGCCATGAGCACCTGCGACAAGGCTGATGTTTTATAGATAATGCGCCCTTCTTGACAGCTAAGACAGGTCATCTGCTTTTACAATTCTAAAACGTATATACTCCCATTGTATCAGTTGTTCAGAGTATAGGTCTAGTATACACTACAGGCAACCAGGCGCCGCGATAAGAGCATAACGATGAACCCTAGATTTGACATTAGGAGAAACTTTATGCGATAGCAGCAAGCTTAGTAACATATTCTTTGTAACTAACTAACTAACTAACTATACTTCATGTTAATAATAATCGAAACTGGTTTGTCCTGATAGACTCTAGTCTTAATTGAGAGTTTGAGACGCATATACTAGCTGCTGTGGACAGTACTAGCGCTCTTTGACGGGCGCTAACTACTAGCGCTACTGCTACGAGAAGGCAGCCTAGGTAGCTGGAGAACTATCGGAGAGGTGGAAGTTCTATAAATGTTAGCTTTGAGAGCCATTATGTCTTCTATCCAAAATTGAATATATGAGCTATATAGGCTTGTTTTCTTCTGATCTTCTACCCTTCTATTGATTTGTTGATTATTAGTTTATTGTTTGGTCTCACAAACTTCGAACGATGTCTAAAATCTTCAAGGCTGCGTTCTAAGGGCTTGCGAAGGAAGCACGCGACAAGGCCGATACCCTTGTAAACCCAGTATTCCCCTCGGCAGCAACTACTACTAGTAGTACGATTCAAAGGGCGCCTGTCTAATGAGGTGTTGGGAATACCTTTTCCCGCCCCATGTCATCTGACCCAATACCGTAAACAAAAGTGATTCCCAGAGTCAGCATCCAATCTTCCACCTTACTAAGACTAAATTAGCGGCTGGTATTGACCCAGAAGTTGGATAGGTGATGCGGTAGTTCGTTCTTCTTTCAAACAAGCCATTGGCACGCTGCACAAGAATGTATCTCTCACAACTCTCTCACATTTCCCGCATTGGTTCGACACATTCACAGACTCTTCGCTATCTCAGACGAATTTAAATGACACAATCTGTAACTACCCCTCTGTGGAAAGCCACAGAGGACAGCTCAGGTAACTCTTAAATTGCTGAGTGCTCGATTGTAGACTAACCTTACCGATAGAGATACTTATCAACGAGGCAGATCTATACAAATATCAACGATATAGGTAACTGTATAATTTAATCTTAAAAATACCTGAAAATGGCTAACATTACTTAGAAATAACGAATCTCATAATCTTGCAATACACTACTGTAAATTCAACCCACCAGCGCTTTTAAATATATCTAGACATTGACATCTCCCACGGGACTCCCACCGTGGACGGGAATTGGGACTAACCTTTAGTCTTAAGGCTTTTCAAGAGCTCCTTCTCGCTAAAATAATAATATATTATATACAGAGATGGTCTAGGAATATAAGTCTATAGACAAAGCAAGTTAAAGCTGGGCTCCTAACTCTTGCTCCCGCAAGAGTTATCCAGGAAAATAAATAATATTCCTTTTCTAGCCTAGTCCCATCTCTTGATCGCTTGGTAATTTCTAGAATTTGGATATACAGCGATACTGTTTAACGAATAATATAATTGTCAATATTTATATATACTTGTTAGAGGCTGTAGGTATACTCTAATTAAATATTAAAGAATAGATATCCGCACTCCAGTTATATAAGAAGTAGCTTAATTATATATATGATTCGAAGATATATAATACTTGATACTCTAAGAGACAGTATCTTAATTATATCTCTTATTCATTATAAGTATAGACAAAATATTTATTATATTATATTTTAGGGAACAGTTAGTATACCTGCTCCTTCTATAATATTACTACTAGTTCAATTACCCATAATTTGTCTGTATTATAGGTCTCTTATAACCCTTTTTATTCACTTAATAATCGATAATAAGATGCATTCTCTAAATAATCTAATAATTCTTATGAATTCAGAGTTATTATCCATCGTCCCACTATACTCTTTTGAGTCTTCTCTTAACTAGAATTATCTAGCTCACTCTGCACAATAAGTTCAGGACCCTCAAAGCTATTATATATTAATCATACTGCATGTTCTAATAAAAACTTTCAGCCTATGATATCCACAGCTCAGTCTATCGGCCACATGATGGGTGTAAGGGTGAACAATAGGAAACCCTTTTACCACTTATCAATCAAATATATTAGGCCCTCAAGAATGGAACATTTCCATTAACCAGTGGAAAGGCTCTCCTCGCTAAGAATCAATCTGAAGAATATTCCTATAAGCGCCGGGGCTTTGTTTATTGCTCGTCAACTCCACGGTGCCGACCTTGATGCTATTGTTCTAATGCTAATACAACGACTGTGGTTTCAGTGAACTTCTTGAATAGGATATATCTAGAATATATAGAACATGCTGAATAGTCAATGCAGCCTGTTTGCACTCCTGCCTATGGCTTAAACCCTTCTGCCCCAGCTAGGTTACTTAGATTCTCCAATGTATGCTTCCATCTATCTGACGCAAATAGGTTGGGATGCCGCGGTTTCTTGGACTCTTCCAGCGCATACATAAATGGAGTCATTCCTTTCTCGTCTTGGTCATTCCAGTTGATGAGATTCTTTTGCAAAATGAAGTTAAGAATATCTTTACTCACTGAGCCATGAATAGCTCCATGATGTAAGATATTCTTTCCACTCTTGTCCGTCGCGGACAAATTCACACCGTATTCTGATAAGACCTTCAAAAGCTCGACCTCCGCCTTCCAATTGTGCATCGCCAGGTGCGCTAAGTTCTCACCTTTTGGGCTTGTCCAGAGTGCACCAGCTCCCTGCAGCAGAAGAGAGAGGCAAATTTCTGACTGGCATGACAATTTAAACCGCCGCAGGTATATGCTAAGAGGGGTGTCTCCATTTTTGTCAATGTCGTCAACTCTCACACCATGGTCCAGTAGTATGGTAACCATTTCGAGGGAGCAGATACATGATTGGAGATGATGATGCAGTAAGGATTTGCCCAGTCTGTCTGTTTCGAGACATATCTGTCGGCTTCCATCTCTATCCTTGTTTAGGATTATTCTTACGGTGTCACACCTATCGTGGTGCACGGCGTAATGCAAAGCGGTCAAACCTTCTGAATCCTTGTTGGTAATAGAACAACCCCAGTCCAGGAATTTGCAGACGCTCATAGAACTTCCTGCTCTGCAGGCGAGGTGTAATGCTCTTTGTCCTTTCCAGTTACGTGCAAAAGCATTGGCCCCCTTCTCGAGCAGTGACTGAACAATCACTTCCGAGTCAATTTGGTCATATCGAAGTTTATGAAGTGGTGATTCTAGTGCGGTGTTTGCGACATTCACATCAATATCACTTCTTGCAAGAAGGATATTAATTACCGCTGATCTCTGTTCATCGATATATGCGTGGATCTCGCGTGCTTCCTCTCCCTCATAGTCAGATATGTAGTCAGCACTAAGCTCAACTTGCCATCTGTTGTCCGTCCATGCGTCATCGTTTGCCAATCCCCTTGGACTGCTTCCTAGGCTGCCTCTATTCAGGGCAATATGCAATGGTGTGTCCCCGTCGTGAGACTGTGAGTTTGGATTGGCACCCTTGTCCAGGAGATATTCAGTCATTGCACAGTGGCCGCTACAAGCTGCAAAATGTAGCGGTGTGAGACCAACAGCGTTGGTAATATTCGCTTCTGCATTTTGAGGTGGCTGACGTCTTTGATAGGTTGTTTTTTTAGCTTCCATACTAATCGTGCAAAAGTTTCTCTCAACGCCAATATTAATATCGACGCCCGCCTGGAGAAGTATATCCACAACTTGGCGATTTCCTGTGGCAACTGCATAATGCAGCGGGGTCATGTTATCAAGATCAGCCAAGCTGGCATCAATATCCCAAGATAAGAGCAAGTGGGCTAGATTGGCGCTCTTATCCTTTGCGGCGAGCACTACCAAATGTAATGCATTCCGACTCATTGTATCTATGGCATTGACAAAGGCCCCAGCATCTAATAGCTCTTTGATCGCCGCAATACTGAGCTTGTCTGCGGCAGCCAGTAAGGGCGTCTGCCCATCTATATCCTGAATCTCGGTAAGTGCACCTTTGCTTATCAGGAGATGTGTCAGTACAGCGTTGTCTTGGCTTGCTGCATAATGCAACGCAGCTCTCATCTCGGTATCTGTCACATTAACATCGAGCCCCCCATGTAGAAGAACTTCAACTGTCCGAATCTGCCCTCCCATCACTGCCCAATGTAGAGCGGTATGACCAAAACTATCCACAGTAGCGATGCATGGTGTATCCTTTAGAAAGTCTATAACTTCATGGTTTATTCCGAAGTATGCGGCGATATGCAACCCTATAACCCCTTCCAGTTTCCTCAACGGACGGAAGAGAGATCCTTCTTCCAGTATAACCTGCGCTGCGCTAGCCAGCACTGAGCTATGCCGCAGGAAATATGATGTTAACTGTTTGACTTCGAGATAGGATTCCCTAGCATAGAAACCCCAATACCGTGCGACATACTCGTAAAGGGGATTGTCTTTTAATCGCTGTCGGTATTCTTCCCAAGTCGTAGCTGGGCCCCTTTCAAATGTTTCATATGATAGGTAGGTCACACAAGTCTTTGCAATATTCACATCGGCATCGGGAAACCGTTCTATCCAAGATTGATCAATGTACTCCTGTGCTGTGAAGTGGACCAGGCGTACTATTCCACAACTTTTGTCGGCGGTGACCAAGCCAGCGCAAACATCGACTATTATGTCAATGGCTGGGATATTATCTAAATCAATTGAGCATGAGTTCTCTGTAACAGCTAAGGCGTGCTGTAGCTCGATGATTCCCAACGGTCGCCGTGCACGAAATATCCAAGAAAGAATCTGAGCAGCTAGTATTCTGCGGTTCATAGGCTGTTGCTCAATTCTGTGCATAATCCTGTCGTAAGCTGCACTGTATGCGCCAGAAACTTTAGGTAACATTTCTAAAGTCCTTTTGATTTCGAAGATGGTTATCGTATCCTTCAGTGACTGCAAATGAAGATATGCGAGGAGAAACCTGACCCAACATTCAGCAGACTACTAAGTAATGGTATACCAGCAAACTCTTACATTCCATCAGTTGCTTTTATAATTGCCGATACGATCTTTTCTTCCAACCCAGGCTTCTCCAGAACAGACTTCGGTAGCCAAGCTACATTGTCGTCGAGATATCTCCGGATGTCTTCATCGCGAGCGCGAATCTCGAGCACGATACTCCCTCTTTCGTCAAATTCTGTCTCTATTGCATGAATATGTCGCGATGTCACGAAGAGATTCACACGGGTTTTGCCCTGCAGACTGAACAATATTGCTAGGATATCTGACCGTGACCCGACAGAGCCACTGCATTCATCCAGCGCGTCAATGATTATAAAGGTCCTCGTATACCCGCGAACGACTTCCAGCAAGATATCCATAATATCATCCGATGAAGGGCGAGTATTTCGGGTTATATGCTGGTTGTAAAAACTTCTTACAATCTCCGGAATGGAAGGCCGAATCAACTGCGAAAGGAGGCTTGAAAGCAGATCACTACGCGAGATCTGGGGCTTTTGCCAGTCGAAGTATACGTACGCAATACCCGTGTTCGTGTCCGCGTCCCTCTGATAGTTCTGGCACAAGTGATCAATGATGAAAGAGGCAGCGAAAGTTTTGCCTGCACCAGGAATGCCTGGGCAAAAAAGAATCTGGTTGTCCTTCTCCAACCATTTTCCAAACTCTTCTGACTTAATGAGCCACCCACCTGTCCCCTTTTGCCATTTATCCAGGTAATATTTCTGGTCCTTGGAGTAGTCAATGCCTGCAAACCATTCGCGAATAAATTTGTCTTCCTGATTCCCCTTAGTATCCCGCCATGGTGGTAAACAACATAAAAGGTCTTTTGCATAAGCTGCCGCTGCCATTGCTGCATAACCTTGCCACAGGTCATTTTTATGCGTGTCCGAATAGTCACATATACCCCGAATGACCAAGCAAGGAAAGTGGTTCATCAAACCTGCAGCTTCCATCTCGAAGCATAGAACCCCCTTTTCTGCTGCAAGCTTATCGCGTATTGAAGCGTCCTTCATGAGTTGGTTTGCCGACGCAATTAAGCCATGGTGGATCATAGGGTTATCATCGGTTCCACTTCTCTCAGGGCGCACGACTAAATTAGATTTACTGTCATTGCGCTCTGTCCAAAAGCGGAGAAAAATGCCTAAGCTAAGAAGGATGTCCCAGAGAAACTAGACCTGAAACTCAGCGTGAAACCAGCAAAAGCAATGCCAATGCTTCTCACCATACCTTTCTTGTCAATACCATAAACATTGATCGCGCACTGCCTGATGTATCGCTATGGGAATGAACAATTTCAGATTTGTACAGCTTGTCAGTGCTTGGATGTGGCCTTTGGTATTCCTTTCGTAATCTTTCGTTCTTCTTTAGGACATTGGATATATGTTCGTCGAGCTGATGGCCCTCGGTGTCGTGTTTGGCTCGGAGCACACTCACAGCCGTGAGCAGACACGTCGGTGGCTGATTCCAAAAACCTGTATATTGGAAGCTTTTGTTTTGAATGGTTTTACCGAAATCATATTGGACCACACCACCGGCCGTATTACTAGGGGTACTGACAACAACATCACCTAAGCGGATATCGTGACGTTGACTGGGCGCACCTCCACCAACACCAACCAATAGGCCGATTTTAACATTCGGGAAGCTATGCAACATGTCTCTCCCGACGCTCGCAGCAGAGCATATACCATAAATGCCATCCGGTAAGACAGCTATAACCACAAGGTGGGCTCCAAGCTTGCCGAAGGTATAAGTATTGTTGTCGTGTTTTGAAAGCTCAAATGTTTCCTCGTATACCTCGTCCAGAAAAGCTAGGGCAGCGACGTATTCCTTGCGGATGGCACAGATCCAGCCCACTGTGTATTTATCCCGAGAAGGCATCACGTTAAGCGAAGCAGTGGCAAAGGCAGGGAGGATTGGAATTTAAGGTCAGCTCACACTTAAGTCGACTCGTGAAGATATTTACTGGGAACATAAAGATGATGGGTTGAAAGATCAGAGACCGAACCCAGCATCCGGCAACTCAGCCTTGTGTCTTCCTTCCCTTATACGCACGAATGAAGATACACCACGTCAATTGTGTTTGAAGCCTTGATTATGCAGATTTAGCGCCCACGCCACTTCGCGAAACACCAATAGCTAGCGAAAAGTAAACTCCCCCCACCAGTTATATAGTACTAATGACCACACATCTACCAGCTGTATTATCTGCATATCTATTTATTCATGTGTTCAGGTGATTTGATTACACTCTGTATAATAACTAGTCAGTCGTCATAAGGGACTGCTTCGGTTTTAGCTTGTCACATCTTCGTCCGTCCCTTAACATTGCAGTGTATACAGGTTATCTGATCTTTTAAAAAGTTCGGATGACCCTTCTGTGAAGCACGTGACTGCCAAGCACAAATTAATAAGTAAAACGGGTCAGATTAATGTATACAGTAACTATAATACAATTTCTCTGTATTATTATTTATTACTTTTAATATTAAGTATTTCTTAAGAACTTTCCAAGTGCTTTTTAAGTACTTTTTAAGTACTTTTTAAGTATTTATTATTCTTTAAATTCTTTATATTTTTTATATTTTTTATATTTATATAGATTTTTATTATTTAAAAATAAGATTATTTATTATTAGTTATATAAAAGATAAAAATAAAAATAAATAAAAATTTTTAAATAAATATATATATTTATTAAGTACTTAAAAAGTACTTAGAAAGTACTTAAGAAATACTTAATATTAAAAGTAATAAATAATACTATAGAAAATTGGTATTTTTTATAGTAATAGATCATACAGTGAAA
Source organism: Aspergillus pseudonomiae (assembly GCF_009193645.1). Taxonomy (NCBI): domain Eukaryota; kingdom Fungi; phylum Ascomycota; class Eurotiomycetes; order Eurotiales; family Aspergillaceae; genus Aspergillus; species Aspergillus pseudonomiae. The sequence goes on along the minus strand of NW_022476032.1, from coordinate 44,895 downwards.
AATATTGTATTTTGTTCCTGACGGTCACGGGACTAAAATTTGATTATTAAGCGCCTCGAGGGTGGCGCGAGCTGGAAGTAGGGTCTCGATGACCTGCAACCACACAATTTCTCACCGATTCTATGATTCTATCTATATGACAATTTTTCTTATTTTGGCTATTGATATACGTGGCCAAAATGCTCAGTGATTAGTATTTAGTCGCCTAGTTTGCTCTAGTTATCCAGGAATTCAGACGCTCATGCATTAATATCTTTGGCCATAGAATTACTAGTGTATTCCGAATACTATTTATGTTGACTTCTTGGAAAGTTTTTCTGTATTAGGGCCTCACCGAAGAAGGGTTGTGCTTACCTATATACCAAGGAGCATTACAGGTTGACGACAAGCAAAATGAGATTGGTCTGAAGCAGCTGCAGCCATGCAATCTAAGGTCTAGTCCAGGCGCCAATCCAGGTTCCAGACGGTCTAAGATACAAAGTATGTTTCTGCTTGGAGTGGCATCCCCAGTGAACCATGGGCAGCAGCGTTGATTCCTCACACAGTGGCCTGCTTGTCTGACTGAAGCTTATCTGTTTGCTCTGTACAATGCATATCGTCATCTTCCTGCGTCGGGCGAGTATTGACCCATGGAATTCCGCCGGATAGAATAAATGCCAGAGCGCTACCAGCTATTGGAAGATACTAGTAGAGTCAGCATCGCCAGCTTAATACGGAGGTGACAAGATTAGAAGATTAACTCACAAAGATAGTTGTGATGGCTTTATTGTATGCAATGATAATATCGGCTAAACGGTCCGGAAATGCTTGTACAGCAACTTCCCGCACCCTTAGGGTTCCAGTATTAAGAAGCATCTCGATCTGCTTATAATCCAACGATGCCTGATCTTGTAGCTGTCTTTTCAATTCGTTCTGAAAGATAGCGCCTCCTATGCTTTGCATCACCGCACTTCCAAAGTATTGCGTGAAGAGAACAGTCGCTATCCCGACTGGAACGTAGTGAGGTCTGTCCTTCAATACAAGCTGAACTGTAAGTAAAGGAATCTGGGCTGCAAATCCACAACCCAGGCCCTGGAAGATCTGATAACCAATCCACAATGCGGACGTTGAGGATACAGTAAAAGTTGTGTAAAGCCCGTTCGCAATGCAGAGAAAGGCAGAACCAATGAAGAGCCACGGATTATAATATCTGAGGTGTTTGGCTATAGCAATACAGCGTCAGTATAAATTTTCGTGAAATGGTGAGAATATATCCTGTCTTTACCTAGTATTCCAGAGACAAGGGATCCAAAAACCTGAGTACAAACCGAAGGCAGAAGCATGACTCCACTGCGAATGGGGCTTGCAGACTTAATAATTTGAAACCATTCCGGTAGATAGTAGACCGGAATGACGAATGACCCCAAAAACAAAAAGGCAAATGCAATACTAAGCATTGTCGATCTGCCCCGCAGAAGCACGATTGGGATCATAGCTTGATCCCCCATGTAACATTCCCAGAAGATAAAGATCGCTATCATCACTGCAAAGCCGATGAAGAGTCCGATCACGGTCGCTGAGTTCCAGGGATATTCGCCACCTCCCCACTGTAAGGCCAACATCACCATAATGATGGAGGGTATAAAGAGAGCACATCCGATCAAATCGAGCTGTTTTAGGAAGGACACACGTTGGGCCCCAGTGTTTTGAGGCGGATGGAAAAATAAAAGCAACGTCACCACAGTCACTGCTCCTGCTGGAAGATTGATTAGAAAGCACCACCTCCAAGTATATTCAGCCAAAGCACCTCCGATAATTGGGGCGACAACAGTTCCCAGGGCATAAAGAGAGGTTATCAGCCCAGTGAACAGTGGACGCTGCTGAGGGGTTGTTATCAATGCAATTACTGAGAGACCACCCGACACTACCCCAGAGCCTCCAGCACCAGCGACTGCTCTTCCGATTATGAACATTTCGGAACTGTTTGCCACACCGCAAATCAGAGATCCTAGAAGGAATATGCCGTAGAACCCGAGGTATGTCCATCGCAGCGACAGCAATGACGAGAGCTTGCCACTGATAGGTTGAAGAGCGCACATCGTGAGCGGATAGGTAGCTCCATACCAGCCGATATCTGTTGTAGCATGGAAGTGGGTTGATATTGAAGGAATGGCCTTTGAGAGGTAACTTTTAGTTCCACAAAAAATCAAGCAATAGAACTGAGAGACTTTCAATGAACTCACAGTAGCAATAATAGAGACATCCAATGATATCAGGAAAGTGGCTATCATAATTCCGGCCAAGATGCTATAGAGCTTCACAGAGCCGACCGGCTGTGCTCTGGACATGGCGTCAGGACTTGAAGACATTATCAACAAGGTTGACCAAGATTTCAAACGATTGTATTAGTTGTCTATGGCAATGGAGTTATTCGAAATGTTACCGCAGGTTTTATGCTGTCCCTGATCTCCTAACAGTTTACTAAATTAGGTAGTCTGTTGGCATAGTAGGCCGGGGCCGGTCCCGGCCCCGTGACCGACTCCGAGGCCGACTCCGACTCCGCGCCGCGTTGGCCTCTGCCTCCGGCTTCCACCACAGTGTCACCCATCACCCTGCAACCAGAGCTATCTCCCAATACAAAGAGCAATGCAACCTAAAGCTCCCTCAAGGCGGCATGCATGTGTACGATGCATTCAGTTGAAAGTGAAATGTGTTCCGGTTGAGAATGGACGGTGTCAACGATGTGCGAGACTCGACCGACACTGTGCTTTTCCAGACGGCTCGCGTAGGAATACAAGCATCAGGTTAGCCCAATGACCATATACACCTGTGTTGGGGTAGGCTGTCGGGTAACGTTCTCTCCCTCTCTCCAGAAATAGCCGCGTCGATGTCATCCAGCATCAGATCGATACACTTGCTGCTCAATTATATACTGATAAGGTATCCTATTTCAAACTGATGCCTCCCCTTCCCTGCCAGAAGACTATCTCAACTGTTTCAACTAGGGCCCGAGGGTGGAGCTGTCACCTAAAACAGAAATGCCATCCCCCTCTACCATCAGTGATACTTCGTTACAGCCAAGCCCTGTACCTGAACCGTTCGACGATTTTATTACCCGGGGACTTCTAAATATCACTGAAGGTGAAGAACTTCTCTTGAAGTTCCGCACTGACTTGATGCCCCTGTTTCCATTCGTTATTATACCTGAAGTGAGCTTTGTTGAATTGCGCAAGCAGTCTCCATTCCTCCTCTTGTGTATAATAACAGCTTGCCTCGAGCACAAGCCCACTCTACAGCAGAAATTGGAATTTGAAGCTCGAACTGTCGTCTCTACCCGCATAGTAATGAATATGGAGAGAGACATGGATTTACTTCGGGGGTTACTGGTTCATATCGCATGGTATCACTATCATTGGCGCATCTATCATACCCAGGTGTACATGCTTCTTCAGATGGCTATGGCCATCGTTGTTGATTTGGGACTTGACAGATACAACAACTTCAAAATGCAGTGTATCTCTTATAATGGAAAAGGGACGGAGGAGTTACACAAAGGACAAGTACTCTATCTGACTCCTGATGGGCAGCGTGCCTTCTTAGGGTGCTATTATCTATGTTCCAAGTGAGAGCTTCTAAAGTACAGTACAGTGATATTAACTAACAGAATAAGAGCCTCGATATTCCGGCGACAGCTGACCATGAAACATACAGACTGGGTCGAGTATTGTGCTGATAGCTTAGGGCAAAGGGCGGAGTATCCCACTGACCAGTCTCTAAAAGCACTAATTAAGATCCAGTCGCTTGCTCAGCAATCGGAGCTAGAGGTCGAAGACCCTATCCGTGCAATGAGCAAGGACGAGCTGTTCCAGTCTATGGACGTGCTTGAGAATCAAATCGAGTATCTTCTTGTACAGGAAACACAGTGTAATACCTGTATGTCTATCTGAGACTGATTAGTTTCGCCATTTACTGATCTGACTAGGGTCCCTGCGCTTGGAGCTCAACGCAATTCCTGCCATTGTTCTCGGGCATGCTCTTCGGCGACAAAGAGATGTCCATCGCCAGTATGAGAAACAGCAACTGCTCACCATTGCGCGTTCCGCGTTCAACATTGTGACGGTATTCCTTGCATCGCCGGCTTCGGTCACACCTAATCTCCCTATGTTCAGTTACACATCCATCTGGTACGGCCTTCTTGTTTTATCGAAGCTAAGCTTGCTTTCGGATGCCGCGACAAAAGGCAAGGCAGTCGAAGTCTATAACAAAGATATCCACAACCTCGGCCTTGCTGCTATGCAGAAAATGGAGGCAATGTCACGAAGAAACGATGTTTGGGATAATTGCCGTGCAGTGATTGGATCCATGCTCTCATGGTTAGAGAGCAGTCGGACACAGCCCCAATCAATACAAGTTCGAGGAGATACATCAAACACCCAGGACGCTGAGGACGCTCATATGTTACCACAATCAATACCCGAAGATCCCCCTCGAGCCACAGAGTCTGCAGCGGTAGTTGAAGATTGGGATGCTGCCGTATGGCAACAGATGTTGCAAGATTTGACCTGGATAGGACTACCGGTGGAGCAGCAGTTCACTGTAGATCTAGCCTACATGCATTGAAAGCAATATGACTTTCATACCCCCGTTCACCGGATTACGCAGGCTGAATTATGTTTGGTTTAATCTTATTGAACTATGGTAAACATTAACTAGGTTCGCAATCTATCACCGCGCCTGCGAAACGGAACCTTTCCGGTCTCACTTCCCCATCGCTGACCGGTGTACATTCAGTAGCCTGCATCGATGCGATAACGCCATCAATTCTCTTTTCCTGGGACACTGGCTTGACATGTGAACATTGCGCCAGGTGATACAACTTCAAAGCTCTGCGCTGCTATAATTCTTGGATGAAACGAAACTTCAGTTTACCGTGCTGCTCCGTCAACACTGAACTTATATGTCGAAAATGTAGTATAAAGGCCGTCCATTCCCCAGACTGTCTTTGACTCTCGTTGCCACTGGGGATTATTGATTCCATCAGTCCAGTCCTGCATTTCCAGTGAGATCGCTCCATACTCCGGCACTATACCAGTACCTTGCTTTCGTTTCAGTGGTACTTGATCTGTGTGACAATAGAAATATATCAGTTACTACTACTAAGCTCAAGGAGATTTATAGGGGAGCAATAGAGAAACACACCTGGTTTATTATTCCAGGTGTGGACATGCAAGGCTTCCTGGTCCGTATAAAGTTCGACCTTGATCCCCGAACGTGCTGACGAAAGTGACGCCACGGGATGATCTTCCTTTTTCCACGGCTGGAATCGGGAGATGAGGAAGGTATCATCGTAGCCACGACTACCGGGCTTCCCTATGCCATAATGCCCCACCGTCTTCGGTGCTGACCAAAAGTCATACGGCGAACCTTTCTTGTTGGCTTTGAGATCGCCCGTCGGGATCCCCTCGTCATCCGTCCCGATCCGCAGCCCCGAGAATGGCAGGTGCAGTTCATGTTCTAAGATTGTTTGGGCCGACGATGAGGAGTAGTTCCCGGACAGGCCATCCAGGTTCCAGAATACTTGCTGGCTCATATTGATCGGGGACGGCTTGCGGGTCGGCGTCACCCCAAAGGCGATGCGCCACTCGTACGGCGTTACTGTGTGCGTGAGACACGAGGCCGCCGTCCCCGGGAACCCGTTCCAGCTGCGGTCGAACAGGACGAAGGTAATGCTGTTTTCCGTGTGGGACCCGATGTCCAGCGTTGTCCGCCCCCAGCTGTGCTCCCCGCCGTTCCAGGTCATGGGGACAGTACCCTTACTCGTGTGGGCGTTGGCGGAGACCTGATGATTGACGCCTCCTAACTCAAACCGAGCGTTGCTGATGATGCCCGCGTATCGACCTACACAGGAGACAGATATAATTTCACATTAGAAGGATATATGTGAAGAGGGCCCTCAGCGAGCGAAAGTTGTACTTTACCTATGGCCCCGTTCAAGAATGGGTTGCCTTCATATCTTGGGTAATAATCGGCCTGGTCAAAGCCCATAACAATATCAATCTCCTGACCGTGGGTATCATTAATCCACAAGTTGGTTAACGCCCCTCCATGGTTGGTAAATGCCAGACGGATGCCTTCGGCCCCAATGACATATTTCCCTTCGTCGTTGGTGGGGAAGAGAGCCGTGGCCGCCGCGAATGGACTCCCCCGGGTCCAGGCGGATTTGATGGCTGCGAGAACACTCGTTGCGATTGTGAAAATTCGCATGGTTGTGGAGGCCAATTACACTGCAAAAAAAAAAAAGAGAACAATAGAATGGCAGCAAACACAGTTCCAACAAGTTAGTTGAGGAATTTCCAAAGCTCTCCGAAGATTCGAGGGGTGAGTTGTAGGTAACTAATGGGTAGGTAGTTTAGTCCAGCTCGGCCTGTTATGCTAGAGCGATCAATCAGCCCTTCTTTCAATGACCGGCTAAAAGAGAACCGGCGACTTTGGGGCTCGGCCGGCATGGTTGCAGGGGGGTTAGAATCTCGCCGGCTACATCTCCTTTCTAGGGTGTTTAGGTGCTAGCAATTTGGTCAGAACACACCCTTACCCATATCGCCTGTACGGCCTCAGTCAGGAAATGAGCGGGGACTGTATCTGGCTATCTCTTCCGGTTGACCTTGACGGATTGCCTCCATCACCCGTCGGTCAGCTTAAAGGCCTTTAACGCTTGGAATGGCAGAGTTCTGAGCTCTTGATTGGGTGTGATTGATATTTTCACCGGAGGGTTGTTGGAACTATACACACAAAGCTTAAGAGGATCCTGACGGATTCAAATTTATGATCCTACTCAGAGGTACGGGAATTGTTTCTTGAGCAAAGCCCCATTGACTATTATTGACCGATCAGGCGAAAATTACCATCCATCCACTACCTTAACCCGCGCACGCACACCATTCCGCAGCTTCATGGTTTTCCCTCTCTTCAGATGGTTGTCCATTGGGTCAAGCAGCGCGATCTCGAATCGACCCACCGTCGCACCCACCAGGCATGCTAGCTCCGCCCGCGTCCACCCCTGGCCGATGCAGCTCTTCGGCCCCGCGGAAAATGTCAAAGAGGCGAAGTTGCTCGTCGCGCCGCCGGATTTCCCTTGCTGGGGCCGCATCCACCGCTCCGGGTCGAAGCGGTCCGCATCGAGGCCCCACAGGGCTGCATCGTGGTTCGTGGCGTGGGCGGCGAAAGCCACGACAGTGCCCTTGGGGACGAACGTGCCCTGGATGGTATTGTCGCGACTGGCCACCCGTGTGGCGAAGGGGACGAATGGGTAAAATCTCAGGACCTCGCTGCACACGGCATTGAGATAGGGTAGTGATTCAATGGTGGTGGCTAGGTGGGTGCCAGCGGCGGTAGTTGTTCCTCTTCCTTCTACTTGCATCGAAGATATGTGCGTTCGGATTTCCTCCCGAAGTCGCGACTGCATAGCGGGTCGTCGACCAAGCTCGTACATGGCCCATTCAAAGGCCGTGGCGGTCGATTCGTGGCCGGCGACCAGGAAGGTCATCACGTGGTCCACGAGTTGTTGCTCGGTGAAGGTTCCACTGGCCAGGGCTATGGCTACGATGTCATCGTCCGGGGGACTTTCCTCGGATTGTCGCTGCTGCTTTTGGATCTTGTGGTGAATCACCCTCTCGGCCACTTGGCGGATATACTGGGAACCCTGCGTGAGCTCGCGGTTCTTCCTCACGGGCAAGGTCAGCAGGATGCGGAAGTCGATGTAGTTGCCCAACAGCTCCAGCCAATTGAAGGCATTGGATGGCTCCAGAAACATCTTCCGATACTGCTCGCTGAGCTCGTTGTGCGGATGGGTGAGCGTGTCGAAATCATAGCCCATTCCCACCACGCCGATAATGTCGAGGGTTGCGCGCGTGCCCCAGTGGTGGAGCGGAACGACCGGACTGTCAGACTTCTGTCGCTGGTCCTTGCTGCTGTCGTCCTCGAGGGACCGCTCGATCAACGAAACCATCAGAGCGGCTTTCGCCCAGAATTTGGGAATCAGGCGTTTGATGTGGCCGGTGGCAAAAGCGGGCAACAGGCCTTTCTTCTGCATCTGCGGGGAGCGGAAGTACGTCAAACGAGATGGTTACTTAAGGGAAGATGGACGGATGCGACTCACCCGATGCTCTTCCCCGTCCAGAAAGCCCAGACCGTTACCCGTGAACCGTTGAATGGCGAATCGCGCGAGATTGGTCTTGGTGTAGTCATACGCACCGTGGACTAGCACTTCACTGAGACCCTTGGGGCTGGTGACAAGCAACCTTTCGTTGGAGAGCGCGACGTAGTACCGGATGAGACCATTGTTGGGGATAGTTTCTGACCATCGACGTGCGACGTCCCACGGGAACTCCCTAAAAAGGGAGGTCTGATTGCCGGTAAGAAGCCAGCGGCGCTTGAAAAAGTGGAATATGTCAATGATATTTCCATCGTCAATTCGAATCTAGAAGTTAAATGGGTTGTCTTACAGGCGGTGTTAGCAAATACTTAAACGGTGTAAAGTACTTGAAATATAATACTAAAGCGTAGGTGACCCGCCCTGTAACCAGAAATACAAGGAAAATTATAGCCTTTCCAGCCTAGAAGATAACGTTAAGTTTGTAAAGAAAGCTATATCCTAAATAAATAAGCGCTCCTAGAGTAAGCCCTAGCTAGTAGATAAAAAAAGAGAATATAATCGTAGGATTAAATATAGTCCATCACCCTCTTTGCAGATATTTTCTCTAACTCTGTAGTTTAATACGTTTGGCAGAGGCAAAAGTAAAATACAAAGTACCCGAAGCCGGCGATAATAGAGTTGTTTTGTTCTACAAGTAACCGGTCCCCATACAACCTCTAATAATCAGAGATACAGTACTTAAAAAAAAAACAAAATAGCCATTTCTTAAAATAAAGGATAACTTAATTTCCACTCCTACAGAGAAATAACCTTTGCAATCTATCACCCACGAATATAACCGACTTCAGAATTCTCCCAATACAAACCGCGATCGTCGGCATACTCTCCGGTTTTCTCGGAATCAGCCATGAGACCAAGATCCCAAAATTAGTAGATAATATAATCCTTATACAGAACGAAGCAGTAGAATTGAATCCAATCGATACCAAGCTTATGGGAAAGCTATTTACCATTAATACCATCGCCGGCATAGACTTTACCGGCACGATTATAGCTCTAGAAAGTAAAGTAACAACTATAGCGGCCGACTTCCAAATTAAAGACCGCGTCTATAGGGCGGTAATAGATATACACTCCTTGACCTCTACAGTAAACACCTTCGCGCAATATATAGGCGCCAGTTATATCGTAACCCTTAAAATCCCCCCTAACATATCCTTCGAAGCTGGCGCCTCGATAGGCAGTACTATCGGGACCATCGGGCTAGCCCTCTTCAAATCACTTACCCTTCCCAGCAGTCCACTGCATCTAATCCAGACTCCTATGACCGTATTAATATATAGTAGAAGTACAGCCACAGGTACAATGACTATCCAAATCTTAAAACTATAAAACCAAAGCCCCCTCCCTACCTATACTTCTACGCTCATAGGTAATTATTTACTACTAGATCCAGGTATTGGCCCATCGCGACGTACTCGCCGCGGAACTTTAATCTAGTTCGGTCGTACAGGACCGACGCAGTATTCAATTACAACGCGCCTCACTGTATTATAGATATCCAGACGTCGACCAAGAACAGGTTTAAGTATATCTTGAACTGCATTTCCGAGCCCAAGACCATAGCGTTCTACTATAAGTACCTAGGCCAATCGAGCAGCAAGTATACTAGGCTGGAACCCTACCCAGCATTTCTATATACACGCCCCACGGTCCAGCCAGATTAGGTACTAGGGCCGACGCTGCTAAGAAAGCCTATCAAATAAGCAGCGCCCTTTACCCAAAAGAGATATCCAGAAACACGAAGGTTCGCGCTTAAATAGTTTACGATTACCCAAAAGCTCTTAAATAAAAACCTCTTGAAAACGCATCCCATTCAACGTATAAAAAAGGGCTTCGAGAGAGTTTTAACGGAACTGGAGCTCCTGCGTTCAAAAAAAATCTCCGGTAGGAAGCTAATTTATACCGTTTCCCCGTAAGTAGAGGGTCTATAGTTCGGTGGCAGATAAAAATAAAAGTAGTGTACATATATACTTACTAGATATAGCTATACTTCGCAAATAAGCCAACAAATGAATATACAATCTATGTATATAATATTAAAACAAGCAATACTCAATCTACTGCTTATTCGCAAAATCGCCGCCCCGGACAAAGACTTTAGAATAATAGTCTACCGAACCGGGCCCAACGTATTTATCTCAATTACTAGAACCATTCTACTAATCTCTCACTATAATATCACTGCAGTATATATACTCAGTCACACTGTAATCCTTAGAAAACAGGAAAATTCCACCATTCTGCTACAGACAAAAGAAAAACAACTACTTCCATTCAATATAACATCTGTGCCTTATCCTAAGCCCATCGCCATTATAAACATAGAGTGCCGCTTCCCTAGCGAATCAAACTCGCTGTCCAAATTCTGGGATCTTCTACACGATCCACGAGATATCTCGCAGAAAATTCCAGGCGATCGCTTCAACTCGCAGAGATTCTATCATCCAAATAAAAAACATCACGGAACTACCAATATTCAACAGTCCTACTTTCTCTCTAAGGACATCCGCCATTTTAATACCCAATTCTTTGATATCGCCCCAGCCAAAGCCAAAGCGATAGACCCCTAGCATCGTCTACTACTAAAGGTTATATATAAAGCCTTGGAATCTTCTGGAACGTCAATCGCCAAGCTTACCAATTCCGACACCGCAGTATATATCGACTTAATATACAGCAATTACTATATTCTATAAGCCCATAATATAAACACGATTTCGACATATAACGCGACAAGGATAACCAACAGCAACACCTCGAGCCAGATCTTTTACTTTTTTAACTAGCACAGGCTATCTATGACAATTAATACTATATATTCCTCGAGTCTCGTCACTCTTCACGAAGCGATCCAGACGTTACGCTCCAAGCGTTCTTGGATTACCTTCGCTATGGAAATAAATCTCCTGTTATCGCCTTTGCCCTACGTTTCGGAAAGTAAACTTAACATACTGTCCCCGACAGGCCGTTCGCGCATATGAAACGCAGATATAGATAGGTATACCTATAGAAAAGGTGTTACCGCAGTCATACTCAAGTCTCTCAGCGCCGCAATCTAGAACGAGAACCAGATCGAGGATATGATCCGTGAGACGGGCGTCAATCAGGATAGCCGTACCAAAGGGATCACGATACCCAGCGCCGTCGCGCAGACCGCGCTCATCAAAAACACGTATACACGCGCCGGCCTAGATCCAACTAAGCCACAAGATCACTATCAATATTTCGAAGCCCACAACACAGACACTCCTACCGGTAACCCCCAGGAGGCTAAGATCCTAAGCCAAGCCTTTTTCTTAGGGGCAGAGACGGTGGAAAGCGACAATCCATAGTCAACCATACTGGTCGGCTCGGTGAAGACGGTAATCGGCCACACAAAGGAGATGGCTGGTCTTGTGAGATTTATCAAAGTATACTTAACCCTAAAACACGGCATTGTACCGCTGAATATACTTTTCAGTTGTCTTAACCCCGCATTGGAGCCCTTTATAGCGAATCTACGTATCTCAATAAGACCTTAAACCTAGCCCGCTCTGCTAGATACGCATCCCCGAAAAGCCAGTGTAAACAGCTTCGGATTTGATAGAACAAATATATATACTATCCTCGAAAACTATAAAAAGATACGCCTTAAATATCTTTATAGAGCACCAACCACGCATAACCAGCTAACTATTTCCATTATTCTACACACTTTCTCTACTACGTCCAAGGGCTCTCTTCTAGCCCTTTTAAAATTATATCTCTCTTATCTCGAGCGGAACGCGGAGGTCGATCTGAAAAACCTTACTTATATCTTGATTACAAAAAGATTATCTCTAAAAATCAGAATTGCATTAGCAGTGATAACTTAAAATTAATTATAAAAGGAAATCAGTTCAGTACTACAACAGGCTACAGAGAGAAATAATAGCTTTCTTAAATCATACTCCTCCGCTTGTAAACCTTCTATTCTTAGAATCTTCACTGGGCAAAGCGCACAGTAAACCGCGATAGAAAAGCAACTTATTAACAGCGTACCAAGAGCTATAGCATTGATAGAGAGACTGGATAAATTACTCGATGCTTTACCAGAAGAATATATACTACGGTAAAGCTTAGTTAAAGAACTCTCGGTAGATAGGAACTCCCGCGTTTAATAAGTAAAGATATCGCAACCGCTCTGCACGGCAGTGCAAATCTTACTTATAGATCTACTTTCCGCTACAGGGATTAGGTTCAGTGCAATTATCAATTACTCGTTAAGCAAGATCACCGCTGCGTATACCGCGGGCTTTATCTTTACAGACGATACCATCCACATAGCTTATCTCCGGGGTTATTTTATAAAGTCAACTTATAAACTTAACGGAGAAAACGGTAAAATAATAGTAGTTAAAATTTCAATCGCTAACGCAAAGGATCTCTATAATCTAAACAACTTTCGAGGGCGGATTTATATTACCGCTTATAATTCGCTAGATAGTATAATACTTTCGGGCGACGAGGAGACCATTTATTATATTAAAAAGGTTTTCGACGAGGAAGGAAAATTTACTCGAATCTTAAAGATTAATACTGCATATTATTTACACTATTTAAGCCAAGTTAAGAAGACCTACCTTACTACTTTGCAAAATTAACAAATACAGATCTATACCCCCAATACGGATACTCTATAGTAGTACTCCAGTATATATACAGACCACGTAGTCAATATCCATAATAAACTAAAAGATAAATATTAGATTAAGAACATGCAAAATACTATTCAATTTACGACCGCCGTCGAAAAATATATAAAAAATTATTCTCAAAAGTCTCTGGACTACATTGTCGAGATTAACCCTTATTTTACCTTAATAAGACCAGTTAAAGAAACAATCCGGTAGACAACCAGGTAAGACATACCTTATATAAATATATTACGACGCGGTATAGATAACATAATCGCCTATCAAACTATTCTTGTATCCTTGTAGACAACATTTAATAATCATACAGTGGACCTAATAGGATTAAAATAGGAAAGCTACCAGCCAAACAATTTCCAGAATCTAAAAGACCTACCTCAATAATAATAGAGCTATAATCGTTTACTCTAGACTAAATTGTGCTCGACTAAACTCTTCTATACCCTTCCTAGTGGCTTTCACGATTTACTGAGTGTCCGTACCGAAGACAACACCGAAAATAAATAGAGGTGGCGGAACGTACTCAAAATCCAGGAACTACTATAGCTTTCTTACTATACTCTGCAAAGATAAACAGTCTTTTCTAAAACTGGATATATTACTCTTGCTATGGAGACTACCTTACAAATTACGCGAGACCGCCAGGTCCAGCTAATTAAGCTCCATAATCTAAAGATCCAAAAGGCGATTGCGATTAACGATTATCTTAAAATAAACCTTATAGTAATTTTAATCAACATTTCCAGTGCACTAGAAAGAAAGGACGACGTTATTAAAGCTAAATACAACATATTCTCCGCTAGCAACAAGAACTCGACCTCAATAACATTGAATACCTCGGGCGACGTCCATATTATTCTCGGCAGCCTATAAACTAATCTTTTTCCGCCACGAACTCCACCCAAAGCACCTTTGTCAGCCCTAAATATTGACCGTTTCTACTCGGCCATACGGAATAACCTAAAATATATATATAATAACCTATTCCGGGGGTTAACGAAGCTAGCACATCGTTTAAAATATTCAAGCGGTACAATTACCAACCCATATATAAACCCCAATAAAATCCAGCTTCTATTCCATCCCAGAATACTGGATAATACTTTTCAAGGCCTCTTTACTACGTATAGTACCCCAAATAACGGGCGTTTATAGTCGATGCGCGCGCTAACTGCATATCAACGGATCACACTCAATCCATCATAGTATAGACTATACATAACTTCGGAGATAGCATTTAATTACACGGTGACTAATCCTCGGGATAATTTTATTATAGGGGATATGGATATCTATTCTATAGATTTTAATAGCAAGATCATCGAATTTAAAAGACTGAGTTTCTCTTTTTTCGCAGCGACCAGTAAGCAGAACGATCGCTGTCTTTTCTAATAATATATCGAATACGTCGATTAATCCGACAGCGGGTTAATTTTGGAGAATAGATAGCCAAGTACACCGGAGCGACAAAAGGCGTTAGACACTGAACGCGTAGCATTCTACTATTTAAAGAGCCTTCATCGAGCTATCGATCTAGATCTACGCCTAGATTTACCTTGGTACCGCCAGTCCCTCCTCGACAATACCTCGAGGGTCGTTGGTCTTGTTCGCGACGGCGCCCATCCTTACGCTCCACAGTCATGGTTGAATGATAGTGAAGACGATATCCAGGCGATAATAAGAGGGTATGTCACGTCAAGGTTGAGACTAGATTCATTTAAACTGATAAGCATTCAGATACGGCGAGCAAGACCCTGACTTCAATCTCACAAGGGCTGTCGGAGAAAACCTTCCGCGCCCATCCGTGCTTACAGGCGAGACCAACATTCTCGAGTACATGACGCAGAACAATTATCTGGACAATTACTATACGCATGCTATCGGATTTGACTGGCTGAACGAGTTGATCTCCGGAACAATCCTCCAGCTGACATGCAAGTTCCCTCACATGAAGATTTGCGAGATTGGTGCTGGCACGGGCGGTGCCACGCAAGCGATCCTAGAAAAGGTGGGCGACGCGTTTGCATCATATACCTATACCGACATCTCGAGCGGCTTCTTCGAAAAGGCTCAGAGCAGGTTTCAGAGGTTCAGCAGCCGTCTAAACTACAAGGTCCTGGACATAGAGCGCGACCCGACAACTCAGGGATTCGAAGAACACTCTTACGATCTGGTGCTGGCTGCCAACGTTCTTCACGCCACTGCCTGCTTGGAGCACACCCTCCACAATGTTCGAAAGCTCCTCCGGCCCGGCGGGTTCTTGGTGCTCATGGAAATCGTCGGGAACGATGTTTTTCGCATTGGATTAGTGATGGGTGGACTGCCCGGATGGTGGGTGGGCAAAGACGATGGCCGACGCTATGCGCCGACGATCACGCTCGAGCAGTGGGACTCGCTCTTCCGGGCCACAGAGTTCTCTGGCATCGAGACTTACACCCCTATGCCCGACAAGGTCCAGATGCCTGGGTCGGTGTTCGTGACGCAGGCGGTCGACGCCACTCTGAACAACCTTCGAGAACCCCAGCATTTTCCACCGACTTCCGCTGCGTCGAGTGACCTGGTGATTTTGGGCGGCTCCAGTGACAGCACGTCCCGCCTTGTTCAAGTCTTGGTGCCACTTCTCGAGCCATTTTTCAAACATGTTATTACAATCCGGGATTTGAAACACCTTCCGACTATACCACCAAGGGCCTTCGTATTGAGCCTGCTGGACTGTGATGGCTTGCTTTTTGAAAAGCTGGATGAACCACTTTGGCAGAGCTTCAAGACCCTGGTTTTGTCTCTATCAGGCCTATTGTGGGTGACCACTGGCAGTCGCCTGGAGAGACCTTACGCCGGAATTGCCCTTGGTCTGCTGCGCTCTCTCGTATACGAAATACCAGAAACCAAGATTCAATGCTTGGACGTTGACGATGTGTCAGATGAAGGGACTTCAGCAGTCATCGCACGGCTCCTGCTCCAGATGCAGTTCCATTCCGCATTGCCGAAGGAGAAGCAGGAGGCGATCCTTTGGACTCCAGAGCCAGAATTGATCCTTGCCAATAACAGGCTGCACATGGTTCGTGTGCAACCTCAGACCGAGCAGAATGACCGATACAATTCGTTCCGCCGACCGATTATGAGAGAAACTACCCTGGGAACCAATGATCTCCGGCTGGAATATGATGGGGGCGCCTACATGCTTCGGGAGAAGCACGATGCTCCCGAGCCTCACAAAGACTACCGTACGGTTCAGGTCGAGTATTCGCTTCTCTCCGCAATCAAAGCCAATGATGGCTATTACTTCCTGTGCCTTGGAATCTGCCAAGGTACATGCGAGAAGGTTCTGTGCTTGTCCACCGATAATTCCTCCATTGTCACTGTGCCGCAGTCAATGCTAGTCACCGTGGACAACCACGACCTCATCGACGCGCAATTCATGTCGTTTGTGGTCGCTGATCTTGTTCGCCAGCATATCCTAAGATTGAGGCCCGCTGCGGGTACGCTGCTCATTCACGAGCCCGACCCTGGCCTTGCGTCTTTGCTGTCTGGTCGAACGGTTGGCGAGGGTCAGTCGATTGTGTTCACAACATGCAAGCCAAGTAATGCGAAGAGAAGAAATTGGATCTATGTACACGAAAGAACTCCGGCGCGCACTATCGATGCACTTATTCCGCGCGAAGTTGCGTTGATTATCGATCTATCTTCCACTGCTGCGTCCAAGTATGGACTGGGGACCAGAATTGCCTCATTGCGACCTCAGGCCGGCCAGAAACTTGGCTTTTCTAATCTTGTCCACAGCACGGCATCGCCGATGTCAACCCCTGTCCCTGAGAGCATTGGGCTGCTTCTTGAACGAGTCTCGGTGTTTGCACAATCCCAACTGAATGGAGTTCCAGACGGAGCGCCGCTCGACACTCTCACTGTGGGAGAAGCTGTGACGAAGCAGCTCCCAGAGTCAAGCCTAGCATTGATTCAATGGGACCCAAATCAGTCCGTTTCGGTCTTAGTGGAGCCAATCACCGTGAGGAATGACCTCTTCCAGGGTGATAGGACCTACTGGTTGGCGGGCCTGGCGGGAGACATGGGGCAGTCCCTGGCTGATTTCATGATCCAACGCGGTGCGAGGCACATCGCTCTCGGTAGCCGGAACCCGATAGTCTGCCCTGAATGGCAGAAGTTGTGTCAAGCCCGTGGAGTGAACATCGAGTACTTTACATGGTACGTGAACTGCCCAACTATATCCTATCCGAAATCCTACTGACAGAGTGATCTTTTTTGTCCAGTGACCTGACCGAGTATGCGTCAGTTCAATCGACACTCAGCGCGATCGAAAGCAAGATGCCTCGGATTGCCGGCGTTGCTAATGGTGCCCTTGTGCTTCGCGACATTCCCGTGGCGACGATGTCCTTCGATGACCTCCAGACGGTCCTGAAACCCAAGGTGGACGGCACCCTGAATCTCGACAGCGCGTTCGCGCACCATGCGCTGGACTGGTTCATCGCCTTCTCGTCGATCGTCGGGACGACCGGTAACATGGGCCAGGCGGCCTACTCGGCGGCCAACTGTTTCATGAAGGCGCTGGTGAACAACCGGCGCCGCCGGGGCCTCGCCGGGTCGGTAATCGATATCTCCCGGGTCATCGGGGTCGGCTACGTGGAACGTGAGACCAAGAGCGAAGGACGACTGACCAAGGAGCAAACGGAGCGGCTCATGAACCGCACCGGCACCATCCCTATGTCCGAGCCGGATTTGCATCAGCTGTTCGCAGAGGCGGTGGTTGCCGGCCTACCGGGGACGGCGCCCGGCTCGGAGCTCATCACGGGCCTGGCGCCCATCGGGATGGCGCAGGCGGAAACCGCCTTCTGGGCCGCCAACCCCAAGTTTGGACTCTTGGTGCGCGACCAAACCACCTCCTCGACTGTCTCCACGCTCGGCGGGAATGGGCGCTCCATTGCCCAGGTTCCCGTCTGGATTCAGCTGCAGGATGCTACCTCGCCGCAGGAGATGTCGACCCTTATCCAAGGTAAGTGATCATGCACCCCCCCCTACCTTCCTCTTCCGGTCCACCTTAAAAGAAGGAAAGAATCACTCCCCGTTTCTAACATCTTTTTCCTTTGTTTTCAGTTGCCTTGGGAAGTAAACTGCGGGCTTCGCTCTTTCTCTCGGCGACAGACCCATTATCTCCGGAGACACCTCTGGTCGACCTCGGCATCGACTCTCTGGTCGCCGTCGAAGTCCGCACCTGGGCCGCCAAGGAGCTGTCGGTGGACTTGCCCGTGCTCAAGATCCTGGGCGGCGCTTCGATCCTGGACCTGGTGACGGATATCCTGGGGAAGCTTCCAGGGGACCTGCTAGCTAACGCTACTGCTACGGTTTCAGACGCTTCGGGTCCGAACTTCCCGGAGTGGGGTGGCCGTGAGTCCCCGCTGGCTGATTCTTCCCTGTCTGCCTCGTATGATCTGGTTTCCATGCAAAGCCCACCTACCACCGTGCACGACTCGGATTGCTCGGATCATGATGGGCTGAAGAGCTCCGGATGAGAGATGCAGACCCCGGGGGGAGGGAAGTACCTAAGTCCAGCCTTGGCTGGCTCTGAGCTTATCACATGTAGTGTAATATATGAATTCATTATTTTCCGCTGCGCTGCTGCAGGCTGTAAACGTTTTGTTGTTAAGGTCTACAGCGTTAATACAAGTGGTGTTGGAATAAAACAATTGTTGACAGTTCTACCCTTTCAGGGCCCAGGTTGTCCACCTGCTTTGCCCGTTTTGATCCCTTTCCCAAAATGAAAGGGCAAAGGAGCGGCATTGCGGGCAATACTCACAGAGGGCAAAAAGGCTAAGACTATTGGAGTAGTCCCCAAGCTGTCTCGCAGTTCGGAGATGGTCGCCGCCGGCCTCTTCTTGCCTTACCTTCCTAAAAGTCGCCGGCTCTCCCAGGCCGGTTCAATTGAAGTATCCAAATTTCCTTCCGACTGAGCACCTGCACCAGGATTGAACTCCACTTTTCTCTTCTCTTCACTTTGTTTTGATCAATTGCGCCGATGCTTGAATATTCACAGAATTTCACCAGTTCAACGAACTTTTATGACATCCAGCATTGCATTTACTTGTAATACGATGTCATCCCAATCAGCCACCACCACTACCACGAGAGCCAGTAGCCAGCAACAGCCAACCCCTGCCCCACGCCCGACCATCCTCTGCTTCCACGGCGCGGGCACCAACGGCCTCATCTTCCGGTTGCAGGCGCGCGGGCTCGTGCGCTCCCTCGCTCCCCACTTCCACTTCGAGTTCCTGGACGCCCCCTTCGAAGCGGCATGCCCGGGTCCCGGTGTCGGCCCCGTGTTTCAGGATCTGGCGCCTTTCCGTCGGTGGCACTGCGACGGCAGCGCCGTTGACCAGTTCGATCTCGCCGGCGCGGAGGTCGTCCGGGAGCGCCGCGTCGTGCGGCGGTTGGTGCGGGATGCGCTGAGTCCTCCCCCGCCGCAGCGGGAGGAGCAGGAGAAGGGGCAGGAGGGGCAGAGGCTGGGGTATACGCCGAAAAGCGAAAGCGGACCGGGAGTAGCAGTAGCAGCAGGAGGAGGAAGGGGGAGGGTCGTCGGCGTGCTGGGATTTAGTCAGGGGACGCGGGTCGCAACGGGGGTGTGTCTAGATGCCGAGCTGGGGGCCTCGGTGCAATTTGCTGTTCTCATCGCGGGGACGTGTCCGGCTTTGATGCTTACGGATTATGTTGATGCTGGTGGTGATGACGGTGGTGATGGGTGCCCCGCGGACTGCAGCGCAGACTCTCCCGTTTCCCCCTCCCCCTCCCCCCCTTCCGCCTCCTCTTCTACCTCCGAGTTGACCGAGGAGGTCGAGAGCCCCAAGGATTGCATCGCAATCCCTTCCGTCCACGTGCAGGGCCTGCGGGACCCTTGGCTCGCCGACAGCAAGCGACTCTTGCGCACTTGCTATAAGGCCGAGCGGGCGGTAGTAGTAGAGTTTGCCGGAGCGCATCAGGTCCCCACGGCGCTCGGGGATGTGAAGCGGGTCGCGGCGGCGGTCTTGGAGGTGTGGAAGTCGGCGCAGCGAAGCGAAATGCAATAGAAAAGAAACCTGTCAGTCAGTTATATTTTCTTCATAGGGGAGTGGGGTCCCGGGAGGAGTAGCTGGTTTAAGGTGCTATAAGCAATCATCAAAAAGCTCAAGTTTGTTATTATTGGCTGTCGATGGCAGATACAGTGCCTTGCAAAAAGTCTGCAGAAACATGCCAGCGTCCGGATGGGCAACCAATACTATTTTTGTGGTCAATACTATAGATCTGATCCTCGACATTCAATCTTTTAAAGTATTGGAATACGCTTATCTATAGTACTGCTAAATTCTGATATTTAAAGAAATGAAAAGTTAAAATCTACAGAGCCTATTGCATTCCTAGCTATATCATTCTATAGCCCTCAGGTTGCTCATCTAAAGGCTCGGGAGCTGAATAGCACTAACTAGTATCCCCGCACGCCAAGCCGGCTGCGGGATATTAGTGTTTTCATAATACAAGAAGCGTAGTCTTTGATAAGACGCCGTGTGTGTGCTGTATTACTTAACCTCCGGTCTCACTAGGACAGGGCATTTACCGGACCGGCGACTTCTACTGGTGAAGGCTGTGAGTTTACTGATTTAGCGGAATAGTTGTTGGTTTCTCCACAGGTCGGAAGACAATTCATCCGTAACAATTGTCGTACAAAGAAGAGGTGATAAGAGCCTAAGTCTCCTGTTTTTAATGATACCTGTTCACACTGAGATATAACGGGAAATAGAAAAGCCTGTCTAGTGATTCTTTGTATTGGAGTATAAAGTAGCACATACAATATCATAAAACATGTTCCAACACCAATTCGTAACTACGGATTGATCATAACCTGTGCCGATTTCTCAAGTAAAGATGCTTCCTTCTCAGAAACCATATTCACCGCAGCTTGTATCGAATTGTTCGCAGCCGCAGCCACTGCCCCCAAGCCACTTCGTGGTGATGATACATGCGGAGGTGGGGAGCCCTTCTGATGCTGATATTCAGGCATCAACAGATTAATAGCATCACGCAGCTGATGAACCATGCTAGAAATCATGTAAGCACCCACAGAGGTACTCATGGCTGGCTGGGATGCAAGGTTGAAAGTACCCAGGCTAAGGGGCGCCAGATTCCCAGCGCGGGTCTTGAGATTATCCACGGCAATGTCCAGCAGCTGCAGGGCGTATGCGTACGATGTCGCGACTTGTAATACGGTGATGTAGTTTATCCTTGGTGGGTCGAACGGCCCTCCTATTTGAGTCGGCTCACCAAGGCCGTGGCAGCAATCAGGATGTCCAGCATTGACGCTGGCTGGGGCAAATGAGACTTCGGTCTCAGTCCCACTATTACTTGCAGTACTGTAGTCTGAACCAGGGCGATAGTCTGGGACGGGGAGCAGCTCTAGCAGTTCTTTGCAGGCCATCAGGACTTTGTCAAGAGCCGGCTGGTGCCCTGTGGGTGATTCACTCGCGCATGTTAACAGATTGCTCAGGTGAGACTGCAGCTGTAGGAGCTCGTCTGCACCGGTGATCCTAGCAGTAGAGGCTGTCCCTTGTTCTGACGTCCCCAGGCCGGAGTCAGAGAAATCGAAAACCGCCTTGGATTGATATTGCGGGCTCTCCACTCGATGATATTCTTGGTGTGCATGTCCGTGTCTGTGTTCGCCCGTTGGATCGTCATGAGCCGGGTGCGCAAAGTCCGGGGAATACATGCCTAGGTCCCAGTTCAGATTTTCGCCGGGTATCACTGGTCACACTAGTTAGCTGTTCAATTCAGTTCCTGCATGCAGGGTCTGCGGGTGTGGTGTGTACCTTACCTTCGGGGAGGAGAAGAGGAAACCCGGACACTGGTTCGAGATTGCCGTGACCACCCGGACCAGGACCACTATCAGGGCCACTTCTAGGACCGGCACAGCCAGATCTATTGTGTGCAGCTGCAGCTGCGTCTGCACAAACTGGATCAATAGGATCAACAGGAAGCGGCACTGCAGTAGCACCACGCTGCTTCCCGGGCTGGACGGCCTGTCGTTTAGAGTGTCTCGCATGACTATGACTGTCGGACGAGACTCCCTTCTGTTTCTCAGACACTCGGGGACGGCCCATGCGCGCAGTGGTATTGTACACGCAGTCAATATCGAGTCTCTCACACCGGTCGCACCGACTCTCAGGCCCACCAGTGCGAGTGCACCGATTCTTGAGTTCGTGGCAGCGGTCGCATGCCGCGCGGAGCTTTCGATCGCCGCTCACCATCTTCCAACTGCAATAAAACATACAATTTCCAATGAACTAAGTACCTGGGGAATTGTGTTACAAAGTCTTGAACAGCAACCACTTGGGTAAAAGAAATACTCTCCGGCGTCTGGGAGACATTAGCGGCCAGTTAAATAAATAGGTACTTTTCAGTCGCAGGCTCCCCTGCTCCCTGCTCAATAAGGGTACTAGCTGATACACCCATCTAACTCAGTACATAGTGGTAATTTGCCTGACTGGGACTGGACTTTTTTTAGTAGAATATTCCCTGTCGGCCCTTTAGCCAGGGATTAAATGCGTGGTCCCGGGGTGCTCAGGTAGACTTAAGAGATGCTTCTAGTGATAACTTTCGAACAGCTGCTGATCACTCGACTACTAAAATCTACTAAAATACCCTCGAATACCTGGTAGGCCTTAGAGGCCAACGACAGATATCCAGCCGATATACTTTAATGGCGGAAAGGCCCGGGCCTTTCCCTCCAGCCCCCATTGCTTACTGATTTTAGTGCTTCCCTGGAGCCGCCTGATGAACATACCTTAATCATACTAGGTAATTCCCGCCCCAACAATCCGGCTGATCGACCAATTAGAATCTTGGTTCAAGCTGCGGTCCACTGTGGCTTTGGAAGGTTCAGAAATACAACGGTAATCCTTCGGGAGTGGCCCGGTCAGTTGAAATTGTCTGGTCTCGGATCGTTCGCTCTTCCTTACCCCGCTTTTGGGCGAAAGACTAGTTCGAAGGTAGTTTGTCGTGCTGATCACTTTGGCCACGGCCTCAACCCTTTGTTGGCCTTCGCACCTCCTGCTGTGTGGCCTTAATAGCATCAATCAACCAACGCGTTTGGCCTCACGTTTCCTCAGCCTTGCGTTCCAACATAGTGTAGGGAGTGGACTAGCTCAATCGAATCGACCCGATCGCCCCTCAAGGAATTCGACGCGTCAAGCAACCTCAGCCTTCAACCACCCACCACACGGTTTCATCAGATATGATTCCCAAAATCTGATACGCCAGTTTCTCTGCATCGAGGTGATTCCATCTCTCAAATTTAGGGTACTCCTCGCCAGAGCTTCCATGTATACAATCCAGAAAAGAACCCAGAAGAAAGACTCCAGACCATGCGTGAATGTGTGTTTCTCGCCAAACAGCAATCCAATAGCCATAAATGCTCTTGTTCCCGTTTTCCCTTTTGCTCCAGAAGACGCTTCTCTCTGTTCCCGGATGGTGAGGTCTGAATCGATAAGAACGGCCGGCCAATGTCCAGCGTGGTCATTGCTAAGAATACGGTTCCCGATAGAGATATCGCCTTGCAATAGTCCTGTCTTTGAATGCAATTCATAACCTCTTGTAAGGGATAAGACCCGTAACGTTCGATAGACTATCCTAGCTATCAAAACAAGAAGGAAACGCTGAAAAAGAAAGGAGGAAAGAAAGAAAGAAGGAAGGAAATCAACACACGGTGAGACCATGAGGTATGAATGCACTACATAGTGGAAGGAGGGGCAAAATACACTACACGATAAACAAACGAGGGTCAACCTCTCGAGTAATCTAACGGGCTCGCTGGCGCTTATTCTGTTCATTCAGCAGGGCATTTTCAAGTCCTTTATTCTGAAGCTTAAGCAGAACATTCTCTGTAGAGAGATGGTGGTACTGCTTAATGTTTTGGGGTTCTGGTCATACACATCAGAGACGACCTGCTTGAGAAGCCTTTCAATTCTTCTCCAGGCTTCTGCTTACAGACTAGAGCGTGATGATGACTCACCAGAAGAGGGTCTTTGATCCTCCTCTTTAGTAAAGCGTGTCAAAACAACCTCCGGGTTCTAGGGCTATAAACCGACCGATTTCCATGCACTCTCAATATTGCTTGTAGATAAGGCCTTATTCCAGCTCGACCAGAATAGCCTAAAGAAATCCCTCTTGGTAATATGGCTTAGGCCCTGGCTGGCATGTAAAAGAGCCTCCAGCTGGTTACTATAGGCAAGAGATAAAGGACCAAAGATACTAATCAAGCGGCTGCAGAGAATATGTAGAATGAGGAGGATATATAGCCTAGAGGATCTTATTTGCATCACAGACGTCAATAAACTTTATTGTGATATGAGATCCATGTCCATTAGGAATTAAAAGACGCCAACGCCTTCTAGCTTTCTCTTTAGTCTGTCTACAGATGACAAAGGAGACATCTCCCTTGAGGAATTCCACAGCATGTACGCTAAAGACCCTGAACGCACCTTTGATATGATCCTTCGCGTTTTGAATCATCTGGAGACCAAAACAGAGCGCGCTGAGATCGCTGTTGACGACTTGACCACTGAGAGAGATGCATTGCTCGAACGGGTCGATAATCTGGTTGAAGAAAAAGGTAATATGGCCACTGAACGAGATCTCTTTGCTGTACAGTTGGCTCGCGTTGGTTCCCAGGCTGCACGAGCCGCCAACGAGCCTCGTAAGTCCACAAAGATCCCTGGCCCCCCATGCTCAGTGATGGACCCTACTTTTAAAGATTAGACCCTGGCTATGCACCAGAAACTAGACACCAATGCTGACCACTATAGCACCGCGATCCTTCGCAAGGCGTATGTATGCCATTTTGTCACTGTCTTCAACTTACTCCATCGGCTTCGATACGTTCTCAGCACCCCGTCCGATTATGATATCGAATCTCTGTATGGTGATCGCAGTCCTTCCTCTTGCTACGACGTATGAATTCATCTACAGCTATCAAGATGTAGATGAGGATATCACGCTGGGACTCAAGAGTATGGCAGTGAAGTATAGGCATTCTGGCCGACGAGTGCTTATTGCTCTCTCCCTCTTATACACAGGCCTTCTACTTGCGAGCGGCGTAACTGCCGCCCTTGGGCCGTATTATTTTACAGGGGCAGCTTGCTCGGCTATGACAGTGCTTTTGTCAACCGCTCTGGTTGACCTCGAGTCCCCTCCCAGCTGCGGCGCGTGTTTTCTGTATGGATTTGTCGCTGCGAGCGCAGGCTTGGCTTCGGGTGTGTATACGGAGTACGCTTGGTGAATCTGATGTTCTGCGGGCAGTGAAGCTGCAGAGACGGATGGAAAGAAGAGGGCTGAGAAAGTGTTTCCACCGCATCCAATGTGGGATATATCATCTTGTGATGGCACCTGGTTTGCGGCACAAAATCTATACAGGTAGTGGGTTTTCGCTGGAGATTAGTAGTGCGTGCTCAGAAAAGTGCATAACGAGTATTTATCAAGAGGAAAAGGAAATAGAGGGTCATGGGGCATGTTCTATACTCTGCAGAGAGTAGTCTATGACTCTCTTCAAAGTACTTTTCGTTAATCCATGTATTTAGTCATAAAGTGTAAAGCAAAGACTTGGTGTAAGTTGGACTATGAGTATGCCGACATTATTAAGAGGAAGCAAATAAACTTATGATTCAATACTCTTAAGTCCCAAAGAGCAGAGTGTCAAAGGAAGAGCGCCTTTGAATTGTAGAGGATGGATCGGGTTCTAATAGACACATGCGTCACCATGGACGCCACGCACTTAGTTACATTCCGGCAACGAACAAGGGTGATAAATAAGGTACGTGGAATGTAGAACTTCTAGCAAGAAAGCTACACTTCGGAACTTGCCTTGCTGTCTCACAAGTTACAACTGCTATAATACCCCCGATATTCCAGGTTCTAGTCCACAGGAGACACATTTGTATGTAGTGATGAGTTGGGCCCTTGCAACGTAACTAGAGCTCTGAGGTCACTGGTGCGAACTACTCCATGTTTAAGTTAGGGCTGCACGGAAGAATAGCTGATACAATCTTAGGTTCTTCTCGGGATTAAAGGTATCCTGCTAGGGGCCCACGAATAGACTTTCGCTTGACTCAAGATAAGGTGACTGGGCTATGCTGTTTCATTCGATATGCGGTAAGCCACACGTCCCCTTGCATAATTTACCTCGTGAGCAATAGAGGCATCATGGGTATATATGGCGAGCAAACGTGGCATAGCAGAATAATATTGTGAGATGGATCAAGTTGGTTTATGCTTTGGTCCTTCTTTCTGGGATGCTCCATGCGATTTACGCTATGATATTCAAATGTTTCCTTGTCATCGTAAAACGGTGATAAATGTTTTTCGTCTCTTCAAACTGTTGGGAAAGCTCCCTAGAATGACAGTCACCTCATATTGGTTTGGAAAACGTTCTTTATAAGTAACTGCCACATTATAAAGCGGGGTGGGTGAGGGGACAAGATATACAGTACAACGATGGCACTGCCACGTTACCTAGTAATTTGATATTGTTTATGAATGTGGTATTTGAATGGTATCCTTGCAATCAGTACCACACTCTAGAGGCATTAATCGTGCCGTAAATGGTTCGGTTGGTAATCATCTCAGAAATGGAAAACTACTTTACAAGGAATGGCCTTCAATAGTCGTGGGATTCAATATTCAAGCAGTAAAGATGCCTTTACATATTACACCAGCCCAAGACCCCTATAAACCTCTGTCTCGACAGCTTGCGACAACTGGAACAGTTGTTTATCACCATATGGTAATACCTGCGAGCATATAAAGCCCGCCACACCTTTTTCACGGTCGCACCACCAACGAAGATTAGCTATCCCCGACCACTGCGCAGTCCCGATCGATCGCCCCGTGGAACCTCCACTGAGCAGGAAGGTAAGTCCCCAGCCTTGGCGATCTCCCTCAACAGTTGGGTGAATGCCGATACTGGAGTGTGACAGGTCTGCTTTCGCATCCGGGAAATGCTTTTCGCTGAGAGGGGGCAGGTTCTCGATTTGGTTCCGGAACATCTCATCAACAGTCTCCTTCTTAAGCAGCTGCTTGCCGGTTGTCGGCGAAGTTCCGTTGTTCAACAGAACGGCGAGGATTTCTATATACGTGTCAGTCCATTGCTGGTAGTGTCGGCTCGGCAGGGAATCATACGGGAGTAGTCCTCTGCAGTTGAGAAACATCCGGCTCCACCGCTATTGAAGTAGGACTTGATGTCACTCTCACTCTTCACTGTCATGGCTCGTCGAAGCAGATGGTCGCGGACAGAGAGCTGGCCATCAGTCGCTCGCTGGTGCATGTACGCGAGCTTTGCCTTCATTTCTTCCGTGGGGATCATCGAGATATGCTTGAGGCCGAGTGGCTCGAAGATGTGTTGATGGAAATAGTCATTCAACGACTGTCCTGTAACCCGCTCAAGCACGACACCTGCCCAGTCAATGCCAATCTATCGCGCCGTTCCTTGGATGTTAACAGCCATCGCTTGCTTGCGGCCGGGCGGTGGTTACTCACGCTATATTCCCAAGCTTCCCCAGGTTGGTGGACCAGCGGCTGGTTGAAGTCCTCGGCGTATCCCGAGAATTCATCATATCCAACGGGTCGGCCGTAGTCCCGCAGTTTTTCATTATAGAATGTATAACCAAACCCGGCTACAATGGTTCAACATTAGTGCTCTCGTTCGAGTTTACAACATCATGGATACTGACAAGTATGAGTCAAGAGCATTCTCAAAGTAATGCCTTTATTTCTCTCCACCAAGGTCCCATCTTCTTGGAGCACTCGGAGATCATTGAATTCAGGACAGATGCGGTGGATTTGGTCAGCGTCATCCAAAGACAGCTTTCCCTGCTCGACTAGCTGCATGCACGCAATGCCAGTGATCATCTTTGTGCACGAAGCGATCCAGAAAACCGAGTCCACAGCCATGGGCTCGGCGCTGTCACGGCCCCGTTTCCCTGCAGCGTGGCTGAACAGCTGCTTGCCATCCCGTCCGACTACAGCGACGGAAACCCCGGGGAGGCCCTTGTCGGAATCGCTGCACACGGATTGCATCCGGCGCTTGAGCGCCTCGATGTTGGTGGGATTGACCTCGCTCATTGTCGGGAATGGTATGTAATGTGTCGTGGAGGTGCGATGAGGGGTTGGCTGCCCTTGTCAATCATTTATTTATACGTAATGAGGGGTTCGGTGGGGCTTCTCTTCTCTCTCGGGTCATCGAAAATCGTCCGGAATCTCAGCAACCCCTTAAGAGCCTTAGGCATTAAGCTATACTGAACACGCTAAATTCCTCCCAGACTTGGATAAACTGGGAAGCACCTAGCCAAATGTTCAATAGCTTCAATACTTTTATTATTTTATACTTGCTTGTGCGTTATCTCGTGTTTCATATTGTAGCAATTATGACATCTTCATTTGTATCTGATGTTCCCCAGACTGCCTTCTGCGAAACCAAAGCCTTCAAGTATGAATGACGCCCCTTGGTCCATAGAGTCAAGATAGGATTGGCAGCGAAATACCAAATCTTCAGAATTGCCATTGCTTGATCCAGTTCTCCATGATAGCCCCGTCAATCGGCCCGAGATCACGCATTGCCTTACTAGCTGCCTGTGTCTTCACATTCTCCATCATGCTGGTAAAAGTACCATGATTGCCGGCCAATCCCCTATAGAAATCTATGATTTTGAGAGCCGGCATGTCTTGTAAATCACCATCCGTTGGATTGCTAAACCCCTCTAAGGCAGCCATCCAGTCATTCATGTCGACAACCTCAGCGGTATAATACTTCTGGATGGCCGGGATAAGTGATTCCCAGCTTGCAGCATGAGGGTTGACGAGGTGGAAGGCGGCCGTTCTGGTGACGTCCTCGGTAGCGCGTCGGGACTGCGTGATATCGACCACGATCTTGGCCATAATATCCTATAGATACCATTAGTAGACAAAACCCAAGGGAACCCGGGTGGCAAGGGAACGTACTATAGGAATCCAATCAACCGGCATTGCACCAAGGGTACTTGGTACTTTTCCGATTGTCTTGGATGTCGCAACCAGAGAAGGTAACCATTCCTGTCGGTTCCATAGACCCTTTTCCATCGTTGGACCACCGATCTGTCCCACGCGATGGATGCTGGTCGGCACGCCTGCAATAGCTGACGCGAGAGCACAGATGCGCTCGCCGACGAACTTGGATTCCCCATACCCTTGGCGCAATGCCACATCAGGATCCTCTAGAGGGATTTCGGGCACGGATGGGCCGTGCTGAGGGCCCCACGCACTCACGGTTGAGATCGAGGAGATGAAGTGGATATGTGCCGAATGGGCACTTCGTAGACTGAAGTCCACCAGGTTACGTACGCCTCGGATATGGGGATCCTCGAATGCCTCAGCCCTGTGGTTGAAATTGACCTTCCATGCATTGTGGATAATGAGATCCACACACTCCGTGAGTTCGTTATATTTGTCGGCGGGCAAGCCAAGTTTTGGAGCTCCAAACTGGGTGTGTATGAACTCAACCCGTTCATCGAAGTCGTGCGGAATTGCAAGTCCTTTTTCCTTGAAGCTGTCGATCTGTCTTTGTCTTGCATCCTCTGCCCGATTGAGACAGTAGATGGTGGGGATCTCTCCATCATTGAGTAACTCATTCAGTATGTAGTTACCTAATGATCCAGTAGAACCGGTCAGAATAACTGCATGCTTTGCTGACCTGCTGAAACTTGTGATTTTTCTCTGCGGTAAATCACCGGTGTACTTTTTGACCAATCCTGCAATTCTCCCAGGTCTAGAAGCCTCCTCATCCTCAGTATTGCCCTCCTTGGTCTGACCATTTATCAGCCCATAAACATACTGTGACAGCCTATCAGGAGTCGGATAAGCGTATAGCTTTTGGCTTGTAATCGGGTCAGAGTGGTGATCAGCAGAAAGATGCTGGACGGCAGTTTGCAGGATCTTGCTCAGTTGCAGTGTTTGGAGCGAATCCATACCCAGTGAGAATATGTCGCTAGTACCACTGATTTGCTCAACAGAAAGTAGCTGTGACACCACTGTGCGGATATATTGCTGGATACTTTCAAGGTCTGTGCTCTGTGGTAAACCATCAATGCACTCCTCGTCGTCGTTGGCGTATAAAGCGTCAATTTCATTTTTGTAGTCTTCGGATATCTGTCTTCTCTGGACTGTACCCTTGGGGGTTAGCGCGAATGGTGTATCTTTCTTAGCTAGGGCAACCTTTGTGCGCAAGACATGGGCATGGCCGGGAGCAATGGCATTCGCCCTCTCAACGGTAGGCCATATTTTCTGGATAAAGTCCTCCTTGTCTTGATCCTCACTCCATTGCTCCCAGTTTGGCTGTACGAGTAACGCAGACTGGAATCGCCCTTGGCCAATAACGACGGCCTTTGAAACTAAGGAATGACACTCCACGATATTCTCCATGTCGATCGGGTTGAACTTCTCACCGTTGCTGAGCACAATAACGTCGTCAAGACGACCGTGATATTTCCACAGCCCTGATTTGGTTGGGTGTGGCGTGTATAGATCTTTTGTTCGATATTCAGTGATATCAGGATAGGTATGGAAGATACTGGAGAACTCATGATGTTCGCCCTTCCGTATGACAGCCTCAAACACTTCATCATCAATGGACTCCATGTGTATACGACTATATGGGTTCCACTCAAAATATTCCCAATCTTCACGGTGCGTGCAAATCAAGGCTGGCATGAACCCAGCTTCACTGGAGCCAATGACCGAGACGAGAGCCACCTTTTCACTCAACTTGTTGCCGACCTCCGGTGCAAGCGGTGCGCCGCCGAACATTATTGCTTCGAACTTTTGTAAGCCCATCAAACCTTCTTCGAAAGCGGACAACTCTTGCATGACCGATGGTGTGAGCAGAGCTGCTTCCGGACGCGCAGTCTCTAGGATTTGACAAAGTAGTGCCGGGGTAATCGGTCGTTCGGGGCTCAAGACCACGGGTGTATCGTGGAAAATGGCACCCGAGAGAGTGACAAGCCCCATTAAATGGAACATCGGAGCCATGGTGAACAGACGTTTACCTTGCGCTACTGAGCTGATCGACTTGTTCAGTCTGCCATGCGGAGTTGGTATCCTGTGAATATTGTCAATAACGCTGAAGAATCCGTTTGTCAGATATACCGGCTTAGGGAGACCTGAAGAGGGAGGGTTAGCCTATCACAAGCAGAGGTCATCGCAACTGTTAAGGCTTACCGGTGGTTCCAGAACTATGGATGATAATGCATGATTTATTTTGCAAATCATAGAAAGTCCCGTTGAAAGGGTAAGGCGCAGCCTGTTCACCGAATACCTCCCAGAGGCTCGGTATCTCAAACAATCGGACTCCTTGTACATTGTCCCGTATTTCTTCGGCGATTTTGTGTCTCTCAGCACTATAGACAATCTTTGAACATTTGGTGGCACCTAGAACGTGCGACGTGGCCACGATTGAATTTCTTGGAGATGGCAACAACGCCTATGTGCCGATTAGACAGAGCTTCGATTCATTGCTGAATAACTCATAGGAGCATTTACCGCATAGCCAGTCTTCATGCAAGCCAAATAGAAAGCCACATAGCGGATGTCATTGGCTCCAATATAAGCCAGGGGCTCACCGTCAAAGCCTTTTCCAATTGCCATCTCAATCCACCAGGCCGTGTAATCCACGGCACCGGCGAGGTCTCTCATGGACACATTTCGCCAACCTTGGGATAAATCGGAAGAAACAGATTGTACGCAGAAGAGCTGCTCTGGTCTACTCTCCGCCAACTCGTCGACAACACAGCACATTAGTCGCTGATCGAAGCCCATGACTACTTGACTGGGAGAGCGTTGTAATAGAAACAATACAGTGTAAAGTTAAGCAGGATCTTGTGTAGAATGTGAGACTTTTGATGTGATGATCTTGTACGAGGGATATTCGTCCCCTGACTGAACTGGGATTATATATACCACCGTTTGGTTGATCCCTTCCGATGTGGGAGTGGAGGCATATTGGTCCTATGATGGTAAACTTGTGTACAACCCTTCTGTGATCTTGGGATAACACACTCCGTTGCATAATTGCCGTGTTTAAACGGATAAGTACCGGTGGAGACTATATCGGGATCGTAGTATAGGAACATATTCCACACGGCACGACTTTCCATCCCGGATAACACAAGATAGTGAGTCTTGCTCACGTCAGTTCCCTCACCGCAATGAGGATTAGACCCACTGCACCCAGTTACACACAGCCGTCTTTGCTGATTATACAGCTGTGATACTATAGTATACCGGCATAATGTATTGAGTGCATTCGTCACACGGGGTAGGATTTGGTGGGGTTGTAAAACGCTTTGGAATAGATAAGGTGGCCAGGACACGAGTGTGGGTCAATTAGACCGATGAAGAAATCAGCGGTCAATTATTTGCTTTCCTCAAAAATAGCGCAGGAAGAAGAAGAAGACTGAAACTAAGTGGAGATTTATTGACGGGATATACGGCGTTCCGCTTCCCGTACGCGTTATGCTTTCCGATACCGTGATATACTTATTCCTCTCCTCCGGAGTATGATTGAGTCCACCGACATAACCTGTTATGCTGAGGTATTCAAGGATAAACTGCGACATTGGAAGAGGCGGCAATGTAGGCCTTCAAAATATCGGGACAGTAATTATATTTATCTGTCTACATGGAATGTAGTCTCGGACTCTCCTCAGCCAACAAACCGTTCAAATCTACACCCAATTGTATGAGCATCATGACTGAAGCCCACAGCAAGACTATCCTCATCACTGGGGCCTCAGGCTTTCTTGCAACTCATATTGTGAAAGCTTTTCTTCAACAGGGTTATCATGTCCGCGGGACTGTTCGATCGGATCAGGCCGCAGCGAACGTACGCAAGGGATTTTCGCAGTATAGTGATCGGCTGTCGTTCGCTATTGTTGAGGATATAGCACAGCCCGGGGCCTTCAATGAAGCCGTGAAAGGGGTCGACGGTGTAAGACTCTGTATCCCTGTATTTTGATCGATACCCGAGGGGTCGGAGACTCTAACTCTCAGCTATCTAGATCGTTCATACCGCTTCCCCATTCCAGATTTCAGTGCAGGACAACAAGCATGACCTTCTGTGGCCCGCGATTAACGGTACCACGTCAATCCTTCGGGCAGCTCAGGAATATGCACCGCAAATTAGTCGAGTCGTGATCACGTCTTCGATGGCTGCCGTGATAGACGTGGAAAAAGGTCCGCAGTCCGACTATACATATACTGAAGAAGACTGGAATCCCATGACATTCAAACAGGCTAAAAGTGCCCACGGCATAGTTGCATACGCTGCTTCCAAGGCAATTGCGGAGCAAGCTGCCTGGCGATACATGGGAACGAACGCGCCTCACTTCAGCCTTACCACAATTTGCCCTCCCATGATCTATGGCCCCGTGGAGCATCATGTTCCTACTATGGAGAAATTGAATACAAGTGTGGGTGATATCTACCGGTTATTCAATGGTAGCAGCACTGAGATACCATCGGTAATTTTGCCGGCCTTTGCGGATGTTCGCGACGTTGCTCAAGCCCACCTCTTCGCATTTGAATCCCAGAAAGCAGCAGGAGAGCGTTTTATTGTTAGCTCTGGACCCTACACCTATCAAGAAATTTGCGATATTCTTCGATCCGTCGTCCCCGAGGCCAGGGATAAAGTCCCTATTGGCCAGCCTGGACAATATGAAACGGCATCCATCAAAATCTCGAGTAACAAGATCAAGACTCTTCTGGGCATCAATTTCCACACGCTGCAGGAAACTGTGAAGGACACTGCCGATAGCTTGTTGGCTCTGGAAGAAGCATGCAAATTACACTAGGCTGCATTGGAAATCGAATCTTGTTTGGTTTTTGTATAGCTAGAAATGATGGCACATATATTCAAGTAGAATTTTACAATTGATGAAGGTAGCGTTTTGTGATACACAAAGAAACTTCAATATTGACGCCTTCATTGGGTGTGTAGGGCCTGCATTATACCTACTCGTACTATCCGTCATAAAAGGAATCTCCAGTTCTCCGTTCAAGAGGCGAGTTGTATAGAATGAGTACTTGATTTGCTGAGATATCGATCTGTGGAGACATCCTGGGCCGTCTTGACTTTTCACAAGCTTTAATACAGACAAGCATATTTTAGCGTTACCTCGTTATGCAAGGATGGTAATGTTACGGTAAGATCTGCCCGATGCGATCCCCGGCGTCCCCACAAAAAGGTCGCCCCTCCCCATTGAGCACAATTCCCTCTATGACATGCGAATGCCGCATAACCGACCACCGGAGTTATGCCCTCGCACCTCAGTTTTTCATGCCCAGCATTCTTTCCCTTTAGTTCGCGCCACAGTCCCAGACAGCCGATACTGTTATCTAACTTGTCTCAATTTAAATAATGAACCCGGTGGATCGGAGTGCAAGCGGGTTGTTAAACACTACCAGCGAAGAAAGACCAAGACAACGACCGGTAGTACGGTGTCCCTGCTAATGTGTCACACTCTCTAACCGAAAGGATTAGGCTTGTGAGCTTTGTCGCAGGTGGAAAGTCAAGTGCGAAAGGGCATCCGACCATGCGACATGTTCTGTTTGTCAACGGCGAGGTGCTGTTTGTGTCCGGACGAGCCGACCGCGTGTATCCCGGCGTCCTGGTGCCGGGTGAGGAATCAGAGGCCCACGCCCCAGACAGGCCCATAGAGATCGCTAATTTGTCGCTCCAGGAATAAAAGTAAAGAGAGACCACAGCCTCCGGTTATGCGACTAAACGATGCATTCCATCCTCAGCGGGAAGAGGGCATCCAATGCCAAGCCGGGGTGGAGGCAGAGCTTGTTAATGAGTTTATCGCATACAAGCAATGGACAAGGACGTTTCTCCATGACTGGCTGAGCTTGCTCTGTGAGATTTTGCTACCGACTCATTGCTTCCCACTACTAATAATTCTCAGCATGTAAAACACCATTATACTGCTTGCCAGCTCAATGGGAAGAATGGTTACAGTCTGAGATGGGTTTTCAACTCGGAGCCCTTCGAGACAAGATCAATGACGCCCAATCATCAAAAGAAAATCTTCTGAACACTGATTTAAGTAACGGTCGACTACCGGTATTCACTGCACTACCTTCACAGCAAGAGGCTGCTGAAGTCCTAAGCACGTTGTTCACCTATACTAAAGATGTATTTCCCCTATTCCACCCTGATACTTTCACAGATCTTTTGCATAGCAGCTATGAACGAAGGCGGCCCCGGGATCCATCATGGTGGGCTGGCCTGAACATAGCATTGGCAATTGGCTATCGCTACCGATCGCTGCACCAACATGACCAGAGTGGCGCTAGAGCGAAGTCGAATGTATATTACAAAAATGCACTTGCCGCTGTTCCGGAGCTTCTCTTACGCAGACCAGACTTGATGGCTGTTCAAGCACTCCTAGGCATTGTGCGTGTGATATAGTATCCTGTCCTCACTTGATGCGGTCGTTGCTAATGTTAACTCGATAGGTTTTTCTTTCATGCAATGGGTTTGACACCCCAATGTATCAGAATATATTATCTATCGCAATTCGCTCATGCGCTGAATTTGGAATCCATGATACTTGCGTAATCCCCCCGTCTTCATGCACAATACAGGAGCAACCAATGTTGATTTTGTCTCTTGGTTATACAATGGATGAGCTGTGGGTCTTGCCCAGAGACCACATTGAAACAGGCTGTCTAATGTTCACAGATACCGTCCGTGGCAAGGCCTGCCACCCAGCAATGCCCCAGCCTATCTCGGCGCGGACAGCCCTCATCCAGACTGGGTATATGAGTCTATCGCTCAGATCTCCGGTCTTTCTGACATAGATACTTTTACTTGGTTTCGCCGCCTATCAATCGTCCGACACAAGATATATTCGTCCCTCTACAGGGCAAAGGCCTCGCAGACGTTCCCGCATGGACAATCTTCAATCATACAGGCCTTGCAACTAGAATTAACAAGTTTCCAACGGGCCTTACCTGTTGACCCTGCCCATGCAATAGAATTTGTGAACAAACTACCGGGCAATCTGAAGTCTCCTACCGTGTCACTCCTATGTGCGTATCACAATACCGTTATTTTACTGCATCAGACGCAAATATTCTTCCGGGCCCCGAAGACCCTAACTCGGCCCCGAGCTACGGAGTTCTCTCACACGGCATGTGTAGGCGCTGCCCGCCACACTGCGCTTCTATTGAAGGGCCTTCCTCCCAGATGGTGGCCGTTTGGGATCCGGTATATGAAAAATTCTCTATCCTCCGTTTCCACTGTATGATACACAGGACTAACAAGCATCAGACTTGTAGCCCTATACATCTTTTCTGCGTTCAACATTTTGTTCGCTAGTCTGGTCGACAACCCTAACAGTACTGCAGCCCAAAGCGATCTCGAGTTAATGGAAGCAATGATCTCTCGTCTTTCTACATGTGCAACCAGGGATGAACTGTCACAAAGTCAGAGTTTGGCTGAGCTTACCTTCTTTCTTCAAACGTCGCGAGAATGTCTTGGGTTGGCGTATTCTATGGTTCACAAAGCGCAATCGTGAAATTTAGTCGAGATAAATGGGATATGAGTGGCGTTTTCTTTGGTTATAATGACACGGCGAAGCGTATATGATCAATCTCAGGTGATACCTACGACCGAAAACAATATTCACAGTCACTCCTGGTACGGTTACTGGTACGCCGACGAGTTTGCCTTTCAACTCTTTGATGGACGGGCGACCTGGCCCCAGTGAGAAGGATATCTTCATCACCGCATAGGACTTCCGTGGTATGACTACTACTACTAGTAATTTGTCTTAATGAGGTTGGTGGCGTTTGTGGTATTTTGTTATTTTGTAATTGTTGTGCCATCCACGAGCCTTGCAGTCAATATCTTCTTGATGGCTCTTGATCAAATGACATTGATTTATATGTTATTTTTAGCGATGTTGGACATCCCTGTTCGAACAGAGAGAACTTCTAGACTGGGCAATCTTTTGGGTGACTTTGACAATGAACTGCTACTTTCTAGCTTCAAATCCACTGAGAGCACAGAATACTAAACCAGATCGGCGCTTTCTTTGATGGCCAAAATCAATGTTCAAGACAGAAAGCTTTCCACGAACAGCGAAACTCTAGAAATAGAATCCGGTAAAGATGGTTCGCGGACCTTTACTCTGCTTGTCACATTTCTACTTACTGAATACCGTTGATTGTTATTGATAATACAGACAGGGATAGCTTCCCAGATGCACCTACAAGCTCTCATTCTATGCCTATCTATCAACCCCCCCTCAACATTCTGGATTTCGTACCTACTTCCCAACAATCCCTTCCGCAAGCGACTCTTCCAAATAAGTCCAACCCTTCCCAAAAAAGGCCTTCAGCAACTCCTCCGCCCGACTCGCTGGAACAATCTTACTCAAGTCCCTTGTGTGGTCCAACGGATCTGGGATCTTGTCATTATCGGGCCGCAGTCTCCGCAGGATAGCGATGATATCATCCCAGGCGAACGGCTGTGCGAAACCAAATAGACGCTGGGATTGCACATTTGGGTCAAGGAGGCCGATGGCGTGCAGTTTCGCGGTGTCAATGACGTCAATGAACCAAACTGCATGATTCTGTTAACTAAGTTGTCAATAAATAGGGGGAGGGATCGATGGATGCCTTACCCGGAGGTAGGTGCAATATGGTTGGATCACCCTCAAGTAGCTTGGCCGTTTGCCCCATTGACGACCCGTGGATCTGGGGATGGAGTATAGTGCCAAACTACCAGTGAACAACAAATAATAGGTTAGATCGACATGAGCCCTCATTGACGGGTTAAAGAAACATACATTCGCACTCGTCACAATAGTATTGAACTTGAAACTCGGGTTATGCTCAGCCATCCATTTCCAAGCCGCCCTCTCACCCTCAGTCTTGGATGCAGCATACACGGCTATGGGCTTTTGGGCTTGAGGTGTCTTCTCATCCCAGGCTGCTGCGATGGCGGCGTCATTCCACGAACCTATACATATATCACATTAGCATTGAGACAAGTATGGTACGCTGCACCTACCTTCGTCAATGACAATCCCCTCCACGTCTGGCTGGGTGGTATAGCACGCTAACGAAGACGATGTCAAAACTACCCGTTTCACACTCTTCACACGCCTGGCAGCCTCCAGAATTCCAATTGTGGCAGATACAACCCCGGGGATGACTTCGTTTGGCTTGGGATTCATTGCTAGGTCTGATGCCTGTACCCTGTCATCCATTTATCCATCATCCAATGGACAGCGTACTTGAACAAGATGAATCGAAGTAAGGTATACTATACGTACCACATGAGCCACCCCCTCAATCCCCTGAAAAGCCTTCTCGAGTTCACCAACATCATCTAATCTCGGCACAACCACGCTCTCATACCTACCATTCCCATACTTCGACACAAAGAATTCATCCAGCCAGGGTTTCGGTGCTCGCACCGTGCCTCGGACTTTGTACCCCAGTTCAAGGAGTGTGTTTACGACTGTCGAGCCGATGTACCCGTTTGCGCCGGTGACAAGCATCCAGGCGTCTTTTGGGATGACGACTTGAGTGGGGGTTGACATTGTGAGTTGGAATAAGTAATGATGTGAATCAAGCGATATAGATGGTAAGGATGAATGTTTCGATGTGGCTTATTGACACAGTGAAAAGAGGCAGACCAACATCAGTTCTATCATACCCTCTTAAGCAAGAGGAGAATATAGCATATTACAAATGTGATCTCCATGTCTTGCCCTGCTTAGGTGAACATGGCTTAACTTTGCGCCGCCGGATGGATCCAGGAGCTTAGGAAGCACCTTTTCTCGTCGCAATTTTCTTAGTCATTGGATAGTCAATGATTATTTACCAGTGGAATGTTTAACTCATGAGAACGGGAGTTCCACCTAGGCTTTCACGGTAATGAG
This sequence comes from Aspergillus pseudonomiae, assembly GCF_009193645.1. NCBI lineage: Eukaryota > Fungi > Ascomycota > Eurotiomycetes > Eurotiales > Aspergillaceae > Aspergillus > Aspergillus pseudonomiae. The sequence goes on along the minus strand of NW_022476032.1, from coordinate 6,022 downwards.
AGAATTCTGAGACAGTCTATCTAGGATCAGCAATATTACAAATGCTGCACGATACTTAAGGTTCGAAACCCTCCGCGCTGATCCACATCAAGGCTCCACCCTTCCACTCGACCTGACATGGGAAGCTAGCAGTTGCACCGAAGTATCCCCGGGCCAGAAACCATAGGAACTGGACGGGTTTCAGTAACCATGGAAGTGATACTCGGTTGTCAATCAATCAACCTCTCCCGCAGAAAGAAACGTACAGATTAATTGCGTATCTGCCTGAGTCACTTGATTCTTTCGTCCGCTGTCTCACTAGCCATACTTAGTTCATTCGGTACAGAGATGCCTTCTATGCTCGCGTCCTCCATCTCGGAGCCACCGGTGAAACAGGAGATCCGTGCTAGATGACGTATTGGAATCTACATAATATGTGCGTTATGGTGGCCCACCCCCAGCATACTCTGTATTCAAGTATAAGATTTATAAAAAGAGTTAATTATTGTCTATGTTAGATACATATTTCTAATCTGTACTTGCTTATTAATCTACAGGTACCTGCCAAGATCTACAGATTTGAGATCTACATAAACCCAACCTCCGGGCTTAGACTAGAGACCCGAAACCCGCCAAGAGATGGGGCCTACTGGCAGGGTTCGAAAAGAATGTTTTTGGGACAAACAGGGCCACTGTGGCCATGTCACCGTCTGTACCGCTTCCTACTCCAGTAGTGATCTGGTTATACATCATAACCTTTAGAGGTATCTCTTTTTATACCACCGAGTTACTCCGTAAGATACAACTGGCAGAATCTTAATCAACAGACACACCCGCTGGCCGCCGACCGTCCCACGGCATCCTCCAACAGTACTCATCTACATCCATCCTGCAAGCATGGACTCAGGCAGTCAGCCATCGTCGCAGCGGAACATTCGCCAATCGTGCGACAAGTGCCGTATGTCACCCTGTACATTAGTCTGGGTTATTAAGAATTGTCGTGGATAATGCTAAATTCTAGTGTCGAAGGTACTCGAAAGCAGACATGCACGAAGGAGCCAGGTGGCTGCTCACGCTGCAGAAACTTAGGTATCCAATGTCGCTACTCTGCTCAAAAGCCCACTGGTCGTCCCCGAAAGGCAACACCTCATGTTTTGAGGCAGCTCCAAGTGTCAATTAACGATGTATCTCGTGTTGCGGTTGGCGATATAGGTATCTTGCAAACCGACACGAATCTACGTGACAGCATCCAATTTTTGGATGAGCATATTGCACCCCACCGCGGGGTTCCTGTTTCTAATTCTCGTGAAGCAGAACCACCCACTATGCGGTTCTCCAAAGACATGGATAGTTGCAGCTGTCTTTCCCGTATTCACTATTTTACTAGAGTACTCCGCGCTCTGACAAACGAGGCGGTCCCGAGTGTTACAGTCGTCCGTACTGCTGTTCGATCCGTTCACGATTCTCTCAAGTGCAGCTCCTGCTCTCGCTCAATGATAATCTCCCAAGATCCTACGGAGAAACTGCGGGCTCTTGGTACCCTTCTCTCGTTAATCCCTGGTTTCTATCATCAACTCTTGCAGATGATTGACTGTGAAGCATCGCTCGCAGTAGCCGAAAACCGCGGACTTGCATTCAAACTCGAAGAAAGTGGTGGTTTATGGGGTGACCTGGCGGGGGACAGAGCATGCCCGGTCGTTAACAGGCTCAAGGACCACCCCCTTGATCCGGAGCTTTGGCGACAAACGATGCGCGGACTCCTGAGGGCCGATGTGTATGGCCTTACGGTGGACTTCTATTCTGGGGATTCGGGAAAGCTACTGAAGCAGAGCCGGCACCCAGGTCTCAATGACATGGTTGGCATGCTGGATGAACTGGCGACCAGGGGACTAGTCGGTCAGATGGGTGGTTGGCTTCTTCCTGAATCGACTGGGATTCATACTTGTATGGACTTGATAGAAACCGCAAAGCAAAGTGTTGGCGAGCTCGTAATAGCTTAACTGTGAACACACCTTTGCCCAAAGTATGTTGCTATAAGATAACGAATGTGAGGAGGAGTCGTTGTCTATATACGCTTTCTAGAGATCTCCTATCTTTTTCCATAAACATGGTGAGATCATCGGTCCCGTCCATTATCAGTGTCATTATACCACAGTTCTGACAGGCCAATAGACCCTCTAGCAGTCACTCTATTAGTAGGACACGATATATGTCGCCTGGTGTATCGTATAGAGTATTGCGATCAATTTATTATTCACTTTATAGTGAATAAGACAATCTCGCTTGTCAAAGTCCTTGATCTGATCACAATTTGCCTATCTGCTAGTCTGTGGACAACTGAATCATTGCGCCCTTGGGATGACAATCCTCATTAAGTCATGACTCCTAATACATGTTTGTCGACCTACGCTGATCCACAGAATACAACAGATGAAAGAAAATTCACAGGCGGCCTTTTTCAGTGGTTACTCCATTTTCAGTCCCAGATTACTTTCTGTGTCGCTCAGCCACAAAGAAGAAGAATAACAACAGCAGCAACTGTCTCATGCTTCGGCATAAGGAACGACTAAACTAGACACCTATGCACACGTAGTAGTCCACCCACAGATTCGAGCAGGAGGCATCGACCATCGTGTTCCACGAGCGGAACTGAGCGAAGGTGATGCCCGCCGCAGTGTCGATAGAGTAACAGTCGTCACCGGACTTGACTAGGTAGAACTTCTTACAGTTGTCCACGATGCCAGGCATACGAGGCTCGGGGGGAGTGTCCGTGGGTCCGGGCGGCTTGCTCGTAGTAGTCGTCGTTGTGGCATCGGGGACATGGACACAAACATAATAGTCCAGCCAGAGATTGGTGCATGCTACCATGAGTGGGACATGGAATCAGTCATAGCAAAACGTGTGCTGAATAGGAAGACTTACCGGAGTTAATACTGGGATTCCATGCCTTGAATTGGGCGTCCGTGATGCCGTACTGGACCTCAATGGTATCGCACTGATCCCCTGGCCCGACCAGATGGAACTTGTCACAGTTGGACGGTATGCCCGGCTGGGTCGGCTCGTGTTTTGCAGAGGATGTGGTGGTTGTGGCGAGCGTCGTTGCAACGCCAGCACACAGCACCTGTGGGAGCAATCCCAGGACAACAGCGGTCTTGAAAATCATGTTATTAATTGGGTACTTTGGTTTGTTGAAGAGTAAATGAAGAGGAAAACTGGAGTTGGTATGCTGGTGAATATTCTTGTCAACGCAGTGTCTAGCCCGCTCTTATACCTATTCCTGCAGTATTTTTTTAGCAGGAATGAGTAACATAATCGACAGACCAGGCCGACGGCTACCCGAGCATTCGACCATACTCTGTGTATAGCTCAGTGTGACCCAGCTGCATAGATGTCTCACTAGAGTCCCAGGGTCCCCGCTCCGGGTATAGCAGGTAGGATGCCGCTGCCGGGTAAATACCTGTTCTAAGCGAGCCCCGCCAAAAGCAACGATGGCTTTGGGATGCGGGGTTGAGACGTGAAGACAATCTCCCGCAACCACGTCCGTCTGCGAACCCGGCCACTGATGCCGGATCAACCGGGGCTTTAATAATTGGAGGTCAGACGGCTTCCGACATAGTGACATCGCGTCGGCCCTTGCTTATGCCAAGAACGACTAATCATGCGCCAAGTTGGAGACAAGAGGTCGAGAGTTACATGCAAACGTCCGTGATGGCCAATCTCATCTGCGTACAGCTTGTTGACTGGCGCACAGAGCACGAGTGTCGCTTAATTGCGAGCCCCAACGGGAACTAAGAAAGGGGTTGCACGAAGAGAACAGAGTCGAGCAATTCAAGTTTTGCCGGTAACCATGTTCCTTAGACTGGTGCACTTGCGCTGCTGAGGCTGTATTCTCGGGGGGTGGGCTGATTCTGGGACACGGCAAAGCGCATACACTAGTGATCCTGCCCACCGAAAGAACTTCTGCAGTTGATAGGTTGATCTTGGCCTTGCAGGGATTGGAGGTAGTACCGGAGACGAAATAACTGCATAAGAGAAGCCGAGACATGCAGAAGATTTGAGACATTGAACACCTGAGTGTGCGGCTGATGGAACATGTCATGCATTTCCGCCAGAGAATCAGGCTCCCAAATGCTATACTTGGTAAGAAAGTAAGCAGGAGCGGGGCTCCCCGTAGCTCCCAATTGTCAGTGCATCCTCTAGTATCTTGGGGGTCCAGATAAATTGTAGGGATACGCCAATACTCAAGCGCGTGGTGTTCATATGAACGGAATACGGGTCGCTACATGATCATTTCATGTCTCACAGATGCACCGGGACCCTGAGATTCATGCCTGATAAACACAGACGGCTTGCTACTCGATACCCTAAACTAGATTCGGATGGATGTTCCGCGTGAGGCTCCGGTTCTAGATTGCGAAGATGGCGGTCATAGCCTCCAACGGGGAGCAAGTGTCAGGGCGTGGAAAGACCAGGCCCACTTCCATGACTCCTGCAGTGTTGGACAAGTAACGTCGTGCGAGGGGGCCAGAATTGCCCAGCTCCCAGGAAGGAAGTCAGTTCTTATCGGCGGCCATGAGGGATTTTGAAGACAGAAAAGCTGATATAGATGCCAACAATGCCTTTTGCGTTTCTTTTCTTCTTCTTCTTTTTTTTTTTTTTTTTTTTTTTTTTTTTTTTTTTTTTCTTAGTCTGGGCCCCGGAGTAGGGTGGCAACATGCTTGAATATCACTGCAGAGACCTGTACATTAGATGCAGCTAATACGCTAACAATAACTCAGTTCCGAGTGGGGTAACACCTGCCAGATGGTTACAATTGAACTTCAAGAAATACGATAAACCTGTCGCAACACAAGGCTACCAAGGTGCTTGATGTGCCCTATCTGGATTCCCATTACAGCACCCAAACGCAGCCCTAAATCATGTGCGGGGCATTGCCTACCAGGGGTTAACGTGAGAGCATAGTCTACTGCAAGTCAGGATTACTCGCGCTCTTGGTACTTCGAGAGGCGCTGCGGACCCAAAGGTTGCAATAGAAGTAAAACGAGAAGAACTACGTGTAGAAGCATAGGGCTGTCTGCCCTGCTGAAAGAGAGAACAGTCCTCAAGCCACGAGAAAGCCGCGATGGTGGAATAGAATACACCTTATTCACGGCTTGAACTTCCCTACATAGTCGATATTAATTCAACCCCCGACACCATTGAACTGGAATCCCCCGGCTCAACCACTGCCCGCTGAATGCATATTGTAATAGTCGAAGCCAGGTTCGGTTTTCTCCTCTACCTTGCGAACACAGATCATGTAGTCATCCTAAGAAAATTATATCAGTCTTGTCCTAGGGACAGGTTTTATATAGATAATGGTACAGGAGAGTGAGTATTCGAAAAAGAATATGCCAACAGTTATATATCTAATTGTGAGATGACAATAGCTACCAAAGTATGTTTTGACGAGAATGGGTTAATTCGGGCATCCATTGTAGTTACTGATAAGACTTATCCTTTGCTCTGTGAAGTACATACGACCATAGGGTGTGGAGAACAGGGCTTCCCGTCCACTCAGCTGTACTTAAACCACATATTACGCGTGGTCAGTAAGTATAATAGCCTTTAGCCCTTCAAAAAGTTAAAACAACAATAACTATTAACTTAAGATAAATACTAATAATTAAAGTAAATATCTTATATCTAACCATCACTAGCGATAATTCCTTTTTACTAAAAATAATATAGCTAATAACAGAGCTATTTATAATAATTTTTTATACCAAAATTAAAAAAACACAGGATGTCAAGTTATAGACAAATATTAGAATAGCATAACCTAATTATTGTAACCTAGCCATAACCTAACTTAACTAAAATTAATTAAATTAAGATATAAAATTCCTTAACTAACTTTAGTTAAATTAAATTAAAATTAATTAATTTCCTAATTATAATTAATTATAAATTAAAATAAATTAGATTATAATTATTAAATTAATAATTAATATATAATAGTTTTACTATATTTATTATATTTTTTTTAATTTATTTATTTATA